>NC_083460.1:15665203-15797703 GCF_030014155.1 Tachysurus vachellii
CTAACCGCTTGACCTTATACACTCTAGTTCCACTAAACGTAACTATAATCTGATTTTAAAAAATAACAATAATAATCATAATCATTTGCACACGGAAAAACTGAAATAAGTGGGGCATAAATTGTGGAATAATTAAAACATTTCCAAAAAAAAGGAAGCAGGATTTAAACTGATGTAAATTTTGAAGCCTATGCTAACGTTATACTATATGCTTATACCCCATACACACTGTAGATAACTTAAACCGGAATGAATCAGTAAATTCAGCATCACAAACCATGTACATCAGTTCACGTTTAAACTTCAGGCTGCTGACTGGACAAAAACGTGTCTGAGTGTTTCCACCCTCTAGTGACCGACGTGGTTTGCAAAGTTTTCATGAAGTGGAGGGAGGCTCCTGAAGGAATGCACAAGAAGAAAGATTTATTAGAGAGTTGTGGATTTACAAGCATGCTAACACACAAAAGAGATGTTATTATCTTCTAAGAAATTCATGGAAGAAACTACTGGAGCCTGGAGCAGTTTGTAGTAGTTTGTAGTGCAAAACAAAATCTATACCTTCAGGGTGGATGCAACATTTTTTTATTTTTTAAACTAGCTATGAAATGCGAAGAAATTAATAGGCTATGAAAAGCTCTTTATTTCTGATATTTACTGGTTTGTGTGTAAAACGACATGCATGATTATGGTAACTCCAGAGGTGTAGCCAGCATGGGTGAAATATTTTATGCTTATTCATGGGTTACCTAACACACATACAGCACAACGTGTCAAATAACAGGTTTTACACAGTAATTATCTTATAATGATGTTCTTTTTTCAGCTGTCATGTTATCAAACAGGATTAACCAACAGGACCTAGTTAGTGAGGCATATCCTTCAAGGTATTTTATTTCCAACACCTTTTAAATATTAATGTCAGTCCCTAGTTTGTGTTGGTGATATATTTCTAATCATTTTACACAGGACAACAATGAAAAACATAAAATGATCTGGTAAGTGATTAAAGCTTAAAAGTTAGAATAGTAGAAATATCTAATCAAAAGTTGAATAATCTTAGGTTTAGTTTATTGCAATCTTAGAAAATACGAAAAGTTTTACTCCATTTGAAGTATTGTCACTTGTTAAAATGTCCATTTAACACAATATTACATTGCAATTAATACTACTACTACTACTACTACTACTACTACTACTACTACTAATAATAATAATAATAAGCTTACTGCATACATGCCATGACTTTTGTACAATGTTCCTGTTTTTTTTTCATTAAAGTTAGATCTTTATCTTAATTATAGATATTTGTTTTCCTTTACTTTAGTGCTCTCTGTATCACTTACTATAGTCAGTGTTTGAATTGTTTACACACTCCTCCCCTTTCTCATCCCCAAGATAACCAGCAGCTAAAAACACACTAGAGCCATGTAAGCAGGGGCGGGACTTTATTTTGATGGGCACACCATGCGGTCAATCACAGCGAGTGTAGTGGTACACAGTGTTTCACAGTGTTTTGTAGTGTTTCTGTGCTCAGTTGTTCATTTAAAGGTTTGATTAATATGTTAAACAATAGTAACTGTGTAATTTTTTTGTAAAAATACATACAAATAAAAATAAATCTTCATGAAAACACCGAATAAAAATTGCTTTCCAATGCACAAACTATTCATAATTAGTAAATTAGGCTAAAATAATAGGCTCTGAGTGATAGCAAATTGAGAGCCATTTGGGAGCCATTTGGGAACCGTAAGAGCCAACTCTTCTAAGGGAGCCAATCCAAAATAGCAGAATCTTTGAAAAGAGCCGGGCCTCCCATCACTACTCTATGAACAGAAACCCAACCGGGTCCTGACTAATCTTACACCAGACTTATGGTGTTAATATAATTAATTTGTTTATATTGATTGAGAATGACAGATAAGTTGATTTCCATGCCATCTACTGAAAGAAAGGGTTAATTCCTGCCCGCACCACTGATGCGACCAAAGAATTCATAATTTTTATTGTGATTTAATTAGTACAGTACAGTACAGTCTGTATTTAAGCTGGCATACTGACAGGAACAAAGTGTCAAAATACAGTATAATTTAGTCTTCTTAATGACACATCTTTAGTGGTTAAATAATTGGACCTGAGTTCATACAGCAAATTATTTTGCGTCTTGATAATCGAAATATGAAAACCTTAATACACCTTTTACAACTATACAACTTGTAGCACAATGAGTGCACTAGAAGACTTGTTTAAATTTTAAGTAGATATTTACAAGTGAAAAGATAGTAACAGTTAATCAAAATACAGTGAGTCAAAATTCAAATGTTTTACTTGGGCGTTTATGACAATTTAGTAGACTAGCATGTACTATACCCACTGGACCCCCAGCACTCCACAGAGGACACCGTTCTGGAAATGCATTGTGGGAGGTGGCTGTTCCAGCAGGATGCTGTACATAGTATACTGTGTTAGCAATAACGTCAGAAGCAATAGGAGTAAACATCAGATTATCGCTGCTAACAAAACACCTATTATAGGGCAACAACTAGCATGTCAGTTGATACAGTATGACATCATGACATGTAGCTGAATTGATAACTTATAACCTATTATTATGTATTTCACTTGCTGGGTAATTTATTGGAAACTGACAAATAATAATATAGAATGAGGCTGTCAGCCTTATCACATGCTTGAGGGTGTTGCGCTCGACTTGTTTTGCTTCCTTTTTCCCACTAGACCCCCAGCGCACCACAGAGGACACCGTTCTGGGAAATGCATTGTGGGAGGCGGCTGTACCAGCAGGATGCAGTACGTAGTATACCGTGTTAGCAATAACGTCAGAAGCAATAGGAGTATACATCAGATTATCGCTGCTAACAAAACACCTATTATGGGGCAGCAACTAATCAATCAGTTTATCCATTAAACCTTGGGCATGTTTACTTTACAACAAGTAAAATTAAGAATTAACGCTGAGATAAAATTATAACATCACAATTTTATGCATGAATGAACCAAAACCAAGGGTAAAAAATAATGAAGTACATGCACTCTTGCTGCAGTAAATCACTTTTGAAATCAATTGTCGTTTTTGAGTAGTCATTTATTTTTGATCGCTCACATTGTAAAAAAAAATTATAATACACTTTACCCCCTTACAGAAACCTGTATAGATATCGACATAGCTAGCAACATGTAGGAATTAACTGCTACTGAAACCCTAATAGTTAGCCAGCTAGCATTACCTTACTTTATACACTGTGCTGCTGAGAATGTTTGCTGAGTCACTGTAAAGCTAAGGAACAGAATATTGTGTAGGTTTTTGACCAAACGTTTCACTTTTACATGTTTTTTTTTAACATAAAGAACCCTTTTCCATGTCCTGTATCCAGATATTATTATTATTATTTCAGGATATACAGTTGAGGCCAAAATTATTAGCCCCCTTATGAAATTAGACAAAACTCTTGATTTCTCCATGGAAATGACCATTAACAACAAGTGTTTTATAGTGTGTTTGTTTCCAAAATAACAAAGACAAAATCTCCACTAAGTTTGATTAGGATATTTAATTGAAATAGTGAGTTGAAACAAGAAAGGGCAAAAATGAAACGTCCAAAATTATTAGCCCCCGGTCATTAATAGTCAATAGTGAACCCTTTCTGAGCCACAACTGACAACAACCTCTTAGAGTAGTTCTTTACTAGGTTGGCACAGGTTTCCTGAGGGATTTTAGCCCATTCTTCCATTGCAAATTGCTCCAGCTGGTCCAAATTACGTGGTTTCCGAGCATGGACATTCACTTTGAGCACTCGCCACAGATTCTCAATAGGATTGAGGTCTGGGCTCTGTGCGGGCCACTCCAGGACCTTTGTTTTGGTATCCTTCAGGAACTGTTGGACCAATTTCGATGTATGCTTTGGGTCATTGTCTTGTTGGAAGACCCAGCGACGACCTAAGGCTAGACTACGAGCAGATTTCTGCATATTATCCCTCAAAATGTCAACATAATTTTCTTTTTTCATGATGCCATGCACCCGAACAAGGCTCCCTGTGCCTGAAGCTGCAAAACAGCCCCACAGCATGATGCTCCCACCACCATGTTTAACTGTGGGAACTGTGTTCTTAGGGTTGAAGGCCTCACCCTTTCTTCGCCAAACATAAGCAACATCCATGTGCCCAAACAGTTCCAGTTTAGTCTCATCAGACCAAAGCACAGACTCCCAAAACTCATCTTTACCTTTCAAATGTTCACGGGCAAACCTCAGTCTAGCTGTGATGTGCCGCTGTTTGAGTAAAGGGGTTCTTCTGGGACGATGGCCCTGAAGCCCACCACGATGAAGAGCCCTCACAACTGTGTTCCTTGAAACATCAACTCCAGAAGAGGCCAGGTCAGCAACAATCATCTTGGCAGATGTCTGGGGCATCTTGCTGATATCTCTGACTATTTTCCTCTCCAGGGTTCTTGAAATCTTGCGCTTACGACCACGCCCAGGTTTGTTTCTTACAGAATTTGTCTCCTTGTACTTGGCAATGATGCAACGTACGGCGGTTCTAGACACTGTGAAAAGCTTGGAAATGGCAGTATAGCCTTCCCCCTTATCATGAGCCTCCACTATCTTCTTTCTGAGCTCAAGACTGATTTCCTTTGTCTTTGGCATGGTGAGTAAAAGTAGTCTCTCCCAATAATGTGTTCAAGTGCCCTGTTCCTTGGAGTCCTTTAATGCTGATTGAATGCCCAGGTGTTGTTAGGAAGCCAATTGACTGCACAGGTGTGGTTTGAAAGCTGATTGATTAATTAGGTGTGTTTTGAAAGCAAATATTCACAAGGGGCTAATATTTTTGACCACCCCATTTTCACTATATTTGATTATAAAGCAAGCCTAAAAATGTATTTTATATTCCAAAATGTACCAAAAGCTACTAAATAGCACTGGCGAATGTTTGATTATATCAAGTTTTATCAATGCTGCAAACATTGGAAAGATCTTTAGGAAAATGTTCCAAAATTCCTGGGGGGCTAATAATTTTGGCCTCAACTGTAAGTCATTAATTTTAGACTTCTAGTCTTAGATCTTTCATGATGACTTTCATGCTTAGATTTACTAATAGCAGTCTCTGGTGCCATTATTTCATTGAAAGGAGAAAAAAAATAGAAAATATAAAAATTGAAAAAAGAAAAAAGTGTGAGAGAAAATCAAACTAAATCATGTGCATCCTGCTGTAAATCACAGACCCCTAAAAGAAACTTACTCTGAGAACCGTGCTATTAGTTTATAAATCAGTTCCTCCAGGATTGTGTGATTTTGCAATCTCAGAAATGTATTCAAATGCAATCAAGCAAGAATCTTTTCAAAATCCTTGTTTTCAGTTTTCTTATATCTTGTTGTGTATTTTAGTTGCTCGATATTTCCTTAGTGTTTTCTTGTGTCTGTTAGTTGTCTTGTATTGTTCATAAAACCCATGCCTGTTTTCTACCCCTGATATTGAAAGAAATTGTGACAAGAAACCCACAGCTCCTGTATAAGGATCATTGCACATGTCGCATGTATTTTTTTGCTGATTCTACAAACCCTCATATGCGGTGTGTCACATTTCATTAGTGGAGAAGAAGCTGAGGCAGATCTGATAAAGATTTACATGGAAATGTACTATGTGTGTGCAAAACAAACTGCCTGGTGACATGAAAGCTAGAGTTAGATTTAGAGTTTGTGCGTTCAATGTTGCTAAATTGTGAATGGAACATATTTATTAGCTTATGTGTGTGGATGGTACACAAACTGGTTCAGTTTAGCATCATTTTATAGCAATAGTATCATATTATAGAGAATGAGAGTGTACGTATCAGTTTTATATTATTAATTAATATTTTAAATAATCATTTAAATAAAGGAGAGAAGAAAATACGGTGTTTGTGTTAATGTGGTGTGTGTGTGTGTGTGTGATTTTTTTTTAGATTTATCAAATTATCTTTAATTCTGCAGATTATACTCTGTGTGTATAAGGGGGCAGTTTAGGTTATTACAGTTTTATGAATCAGGAGACACAATTATTTTGGGATTGAATGGAAGTTTTAGACTTCAAACTCTAACTCCCATAATCTTCAGCAAGCCACGAGACAGCATGACATAAAACAACCACAAACTCCATAATCAAACTATCCCATAATTCTCAGTCAGCCCTTAAAAGCAATGTCACGTGACTTGTCACATGACCCTATCGTTTCTGATTAATAATCATGCACAGTATTAATCACATACTCTGTGTAAAAAAACAGACTTTCATAAAAACTTTGTAAAGTCTTGCATATGAGACATATGAGTCTTGCAAAAACAGTCTTGCATATGAGATTACAATGCCTTGATGTCTATTAATTTATTCAGTGTTCTTTTCCGCAATAAGGTTTTTTTTTTTTTACCATTGCTTAGTACAGTCAGGATGTTTGAACATCAGCTGACCTTTTGCCTGGCTTTGATTACAATTTTGGAGCTGCCCTTGTTTACTTGACTGCCTCATGGTTTTCAGTAAACACCTTAAACATACATTCTAGCCTTTTCTCCACCCAGCATGAGGAACTGAGTAGTTCAATAAATACAACAAAGACCCAGATAAATGTCAGGTATTTCTTCTCCAATAGTATCTGTACCTTTCCTTGAAGGAGGGCTCTTTCCACTATCTATCACCACTATATTGCTCAACTGGTTTCATGGTTAACCAGCAAAGTATTACCCTTGGCAATAGCAGTTTTGAGTGAGGTAAGCTATTCTATGATCTCTCTGTCCAATTGTTCTGGAACATCTTTGATCCCCCACCAGAGGGGAAGGAGTTCCACGCCTTCAAAGGGCAAATGCAAGCTTACCTGGTGAACTTAGGGGGACCAGACTTTCCTCTGGCTAAAAGAGACACTACTGTCATGCTAGTTACTTACCTACACATCACTCCATTGGAAAGGTTGACACCACAGAAACAAGTGAGGAAGCTGTGGTTTTCTAGGAAACTCTATATACTGTTATAGCCTTCTTTAGCCTTCGAGTGTTCTGCTATGAAAACCAATGTGCCACCTCTGCTCCATGGTGAATTAAACACCTGGGTGCACTTCTCCATAGCAACTGGTCAACCAGGGATTTTTATATCAGCTGACAATACAGGTAGACATTCATTCAGTTCTGTTCAGTCTATGCAAAAACCAAAGCATGAAGAACCCTGTCAACCTCCTTCCCTTCCTTATCCCCATCATACATAAACCCAGCAGGACAGAGACCTTCTCAATAATGACCTCCCACCTTCCCAGAACCACAAAACCACCCTGTTTATCCTTGACCACTTTTTAAAGTGCCTAAACCTGATTGTCTTGCCAGCCCTGCAAACCACCTTTTTTGTTGTTCAGGCAGGCTACCATTCACCTAAATTCCCTTGTAACACAGCCACTATCAATGTCTGGTTTTGTCAGTGTGATCTACTGTGGAAGAGAGTATATCAACAGCTCTAACCAGTGACCCACTAGAATCTAGCTGTCCACTAGAAACTTCTTAAACCAGAGATGTAAGAAGCTCTAACCCACATACACCTAAAACACGTGGTATCAAGTAATTTGTCCAAAGTAACTTCTGCTATCCCTGCTCCCTTTTACCATAGAAGGATCCCCTGTCTATGATCTCTCTGTCCAATTGTATGGGTAAATATTGGACTCCAGACTTGGAGGTGGTACACAGCAGTACGTCATGGACTGGTGGGATATATTCCAGAGAAGAGAGTCAAATGACCCTATCTCCATTCACAGGTCCCTGATTACTAAACATCCACACCTATCTACCATTCAGAAACTCCCTGAAATAAGCCGGACTAGAACGCACACACTTTGTGAAGTTTTACTAAAGCAGTTTTGCCTGTGTGAGTTTAAACTTTTGATCTCTGTTACAGCTATTCAGGTTCTTTGACCCACAACCCATTCAAGTTTTTAAGTATTGTCTAGCTTGTTTGAAGATTGCTTGCCTGGCCTTGATTACTATTTTGGATTTACTGCTGTTTGCTTGACTGCCTCACAGTTTTCATTAAACACTTGCTATCTGCCTTATACCTTAAAATTAGAATTAGAACGTTGACAGCTTTGAAATTTGTTAATAATTCCTGAATGTGGTAGATCTTACCAGAGAGGCTCAAAGACAGATGTGTAAGCTGTTAGTCTACAAATCATCACAAAAGATGACAGATAAAAACGGAACTATTTATAAACTGATAGTAAAAAATACACAGTAGAAGTAGAAGGAAGGACAAACTTATCTGACTTTCTAAACATTTGCATACATGCTGGCAAACAAGGGCTTACCATTCAACCCAATATTTCACTTTCATGGCAACAACTGCATTTCTCTGACTCAAAAGCAACAATGAATTTCTTTTTGCTGATTAGATGCTAGGATCTGATTAAAAACTCGGCAATACCACGGAAATTGATACAACTGCCTTTACCTGTCCTACTGTAAAGAATATATGAGCTACAGACTGGACAGACTAGACTCAGATGTTACAGAAGAATTGTTTATAGAAAAGCTATTTTTAAGCTTATACATTGTACAAGTGCAGTATGAGATACTGAAAATACATTGTAATGCTCTTAAAAATATATGGGACGATGGATATATGGCTAGCATGATCATTAACAATCGACCTGAAACAAATATTCGAATATAACAAATATAAGAGGACATACCCTAGAGACGTGGATGGACAGGTTTCTCTTTTGTAAAAAGCTGTTTTGACACTAAATGACAGGTATGCAGGAAGTGCATTTCTGGGTTGTCTTCCCTTCCACCTGGCTCCTTTTGTCCTCTCCAAACCTGACCTTTTCCTTTACCTCTCGATAATGCGACTTCACAATTGTTTTCCGCTTGTGGGCGAAAAAAAAAAATCATAATCTCTGATTCTCTGATGATTAAAAATCAGATTGTTGGCACATGTTCAAAATTGGTGATTCATTGTTGAATCACCAATTTTGAACATGTGCCAACAATCTGATCTTTAATCATTCTAGCCATTGTTCTTGCATGTAAAGTGTGTTAATTGGGGCATGGCTTGGCCCATACGCAAACACTGCAAGCAAAGGAACATATCCTTAATATCAAGGATCCGGTGATATGGCAGGTGATATGGAAAGAACGTAGATGGATATATTGGACTTCATATTCATGAGCTGCTTTACAATTATTATCATTCAGAATTGAGATTATAATCACCTGGATTTGTTAATAGACATTATTTGAGTAGCATATTATTGTAATTCCCTCTTGGGAAGTCAAGAGGTGACAGTTTGAGAGCGCAAATAACGCTTTGACCATTATGATTACATCCATCATACATTTATTTAATTTGCTGCCTATTTAAAGTCCAGTTAAATTAATTATCGTGTTGATATCTCTGGGATGTCAGTTCTAGTGTCAGGTCTATGCTCAATCCTCGTTTTTAAATAAAAACTGGTCAACATGATTACCTAAGAGTAAAGACTCTGTATGTTTCCTATGGATCAGAGTAAATTATTATTGTATTGAATTGTATAGTATTGAAGCAGCAGCAGTTTCGATGATTTGCTGTTGGAAAAAACGTGTAGTAACACTAAACACATAAAGATCTCACCGGGGAATCGAGCCTGGATGTCTGGAGCTGCGTCTTGACTCACCTGCGCTGTATCGCTGCACCTGTACGGCGTCCTGCACGGGACACGCAATTAAAAAGAAAAACAAAAGCGCACAAAAACAAAACAAAACAACAAACTAGGCTTCCTGAGTTGATTCAGTTCAGTCATTCAGATACCCAGCATCAGCATTTAATCCAGTGTTTATTTGTTATCCATAAAACGTGCGACCGTCTCGTACACCTGCTTTCCTGAAACTGTTTTCTGTAAGGTGTCCGCATCTGCGTCTGCGTTTGCGTCTGCGTCTGCGTCATCCGACCTGCTCGGGCTCTCTCCGCCCAGCCTCAACTATCTCACGCGCTTCCTTTTAAAAATGTCATTCTCGCGTCTATTACTCATGATTGCACAAGTTATCCTTGTTCTTTTTTTCTATCTGATGTTAATTAGTAAGGACGCATCGCCTTGGTGAAGTAATTCGACTCCAAAACACCTGCTTCCTCCTCTTTTTTTGCACACTTCCAGGCTCCAAAGGAGTCCTTCCCACTCTCTCTAGCAGATTGTCTGCATTCATTTCCACAGTGCATTAATAATCTATGAATGTCCACATGCCATATGTGATCAAATGCATTTCAACCTAATTGCACATGTAAATGTAATTTAATATAAACATCATGACATCATGTGAGCAAATAAGTGAATAAAAGAAATAAAACCACACCGACTTTTATTTTATGGCTTTTCAATAAAGGATGTAGAAGATAAACAAATACATCCTTATCCTACACAGGGTGGCAGGGAGTCTGGAGTCATTGCCAAAACATTGCAGGCACAATCACACCCATAAACACAGCATTAACCAACAAGGCATCTCTTTAGGCTGAAGAGGAAACTGGAGAACCCAGAGGTAACCCCATAATCATGGGGAGAACACCTCCCAAACCTAGAGGTGTAAGGCACACATGCTAACAACTAAGTATACACGCACATAAAACAATCTATTAATAATTAAGTTCAATTAAATGAAGTGATTATAATATAAACAATCAATAAAAAGACAAGGCAAAACAAATACCAATGGAGTTGGCTTGATTTTTGATTCAGTATTTTTGATTCAGTTTTCATTGGCTCCAGAATCTGAGCTTGGGTTTCTATCTGTTTGGAATTTCCGTGGGTTTCATCTGTGTTCTCTAATTTCCTTTCCTCCCACCTCCTAAAAGAATTTAGGTGAATCATTCAGTCTCAGGATGAGTAAATGACCAAAAATAAATAACTCATTAAAAGGAATCATGGCTCACAAATCATGTGAAGTTCGTGTGAATTTTCTGGAAAGGTTAGCATTTAATTTCCTAATTCCAAAAATGATTAACCTATTACTTCATTATGCCTAATTTAATGACCAAATCATAGAAATTTGAATCAAAGTTTCTATTTTAAGCTTCTGAAAATCCTCCCATGCAGGATCGTCGTTTCTATTATTTCTTTTATAACTCTGACGTCACAACATGCTGCACGAGAACAGAACAATGTGGAGTGTGGACACAGTTAGGAATTTAGGATATAAAGCTCCTTTATTTTTCTTCCTACCTCTCGTTTTGGAAGAAATGCTGAGTCCATGAATAACTAATAACGTAGGCTCGATTTTTCAGACATTTATTTCACGGTTAATGTCAAACTGTAGAATACAAATGAGGACTTGAGTGCATTTGAGCTCCTATAACTTTAGAACAAGACACACACACAAGCCCATTTTTTAATATAAATCTTTCTTAGACATTTTGCAGTGAATATTAAATATTAAATGCTTTTTTAAACAGTTTAAATGAAATGTTTTGTTCAGTGATTTTGGTGCAACGGTCGGATTTCGCTGTTAGCTCCTTAAAACCAAAAATACATGAGCATCTATTCCAAGTCTAAATTAAATTGAGACTGAATCAAAAATTTGAAAATCCATTAAAAACAAACCTTTAAAAGCCAAGACCAAATCTGATCATAAAAGAACATAAAATAATTTAATCCTGGTGAAAAAAACGATGGATCCCAAATGATCTGGAGGTGTTACACGATCTAAGACTGGCGCACTATACAGCTGAGTTCAGAAAACAAACAAATAAAAAAAATATATTTTAAAGTTTTTCATTTAAGACTGTTCTTTGGAGTGTGGTATTATTTTAGATTTTAAATTTTAAATTTAGATTTTAAATTTTAAATTTAATTTGAGGTTTAATTTGCATGTAGTAGGTTTATCCACAGTAAAATCCAGAGACAAGCTACATCAAGTATAACAAATAATACATCTAAAATCAGAATAATGGTTTAAATTTTTGGTTGATTTAGATTAGGTTGATTTTAATTTAGTTAATTGATTAATTTAAACTGATGTCTTTCATGTTCTTAAAAACTGTAAACGCTTCTACTTATAATATTTACATATATATGGGTTTTAATTAAAACGGAATAATTGCAAATTAATTTTATTTTCAATTAAATTTTCATTTTAGTCTGTGTTTCTATCGTGCTTCTTTCTTACGTTTCCTTCTCCACCGTACGTCCTTTTACAGTACGTGGATGATTTTCAGAAACTTTACCTAGGTTTTTTATTACCACTTTTGGCACATAAAGTGATTTTCAACATTTCGGTATCAAATGCATAAAAACTTTCTGACTATTAAACCTAGCAAGCCAGATTCAATTTGTTTATTTTCAGTGATGGTAAAAAAAACAAACATTTTTAACACTAAAAGCATCACATTTCTTCTTGTGAAAAAAAAAGCCCTCCAAGACATTCCCATTTCATCCCAGACTGAAATGAATACGAGGACGTGATACTAGACCTGAACATGTCCTTTACAATGCAGTTAACATTTAACATATTTTTCACACCTAGACATGCAGTCATTCAGCAGAAAACCACTTTGTTTGTGTTGCATGCAGCGTTTCTTGGAAGTAGCCTCGAAGCTCACGGCGACGCTCTTCCTTTCATGTGCTAACAGACGGTTTTGAATTGCAATATTTATAGACAGATTATTTACAAACAAACCAGCATTGTCTCTTCAGGTTACCGGATAAAGGCGTTTTAAATATTTAAATCAAAGGCTGCACGGTCCTTCGGGTTTTACTGTAAATCAACAGAAAAAAATTTCCTTTGGGCCGAGGAGATTGTGTGTCAGTGTCTGTTTTATAGCACTTTTGTCATGCAAACTCTAGACTTTTGGCTCAAGGCTAGTGTCAAGTTGTCAAGTATTGAATTGAAATCCTTTCTGTGATTAATCCTGAATACGCTGATTAGAAAATACACGTATGTGACACTTATTACTTCATAACCTATTACAGCCAATCAGGTTGTGATAGCGTGCCCTCTTTGGGACTCTCAACACATTGCGAGTGCCGCTTTGATTGACACAATCATCACTTTTAGGCCGCGTTCACACTGCAAGTCTTAATGCTTAATTCGGAAAATTTGCTCAGATCTGATTTTTTTTGTTTGGCTGTTCACATTACCTTTTAAAATGTGGCCTATATCAGATACCAGTGTGAACTGTTTGCTGTTTCGAACTGACCCGCATGCGCAAACGAACAATAACAATGACGTCACACGCAGCACGCCGTTGCGCTAAAAAGTTGGCGAGGTTATGGAGGAAGTATTGTATCATCTGGTGCAAGCAAACATATCATGTAATGCTATAATGTGATGTATTCAATGCAAACATTATGAGCTGGTTCACGTAACCACTTTATATAACACTCTTAACACACACGTTACCAGTCACATTTGTGTCATGTTTTCGCCGGTGAAAAAAAAAAAAAAGTTTCGCCGGCGCATAATGTCGATGTAGATTGACGTAAAAGTCGCATCAAATCCGCCTTGGCTGTTCACACTGCGGCCACATTGGAAAAAATCAGATTTGGGTCTAATTCAGGACCACATATGGACGTGGCCCAGATCTGATTTAAAAAAATCAGATCTGGGCCAGATTTGAGTGTTCACACTACTCCTGAAGAAGTCTGACCTGGTCACTTGACCCCAAAAAAATCGGATTTGGGCCACTTTTACCTGCAGTGTGAACGTGGCCTTACAGTTTGGCTGCTGGTTCGGGGCCAGAGCCTAATTTAGAACCAGTTCGACTCCCAGTTTAACTCCCTCTGCTCCAGGATTAGAACTCGCAATCTCCTAATTATATTTAATGATTTTATTTTATTTTTTTATACAAACCATTGTTATTGTTAACCAACGATATTTTATGACACATTTAAGGACCTGGAGGAAATTTACTTTAAAGACGCTGTATAAAATAACAAACCTTTTAAAAAATCCTTAGTTGATACACTGTAAACGTGGCTCAAATATAAATCTAATAATCTAAAAATGTAATAATCTCTACTCTACGATAGAACTAAAAGAAGGCAGGGTGAGCTTATTTTGTCCTCCTTGCTTTCCATGTACGATTAAAGCACCTATAATTATATATTCTGTATTTTCACAAAAACACACCAAGCCTCAAAGAAGTCCGGCTGTGTTCTGCGCTCTGTCTTAGACTGAAAGAAAACTTAAAGCTCCATGGCTTTTGTCAGAATGCACCGTAATGTAACCGTGCACTCGTAGAGTTTGTGTGTAACAGCAAAAAAACAAAAAAACAAAAACAGAGCAAACCCCTAACATATAAAAAATAAATGTAAACCAAAGACACTTCAAAACAGACTTCATAAGGCTATTCATGTATGACACTGGTTCATATTAATCCCTACTGAAGGGTATTTGCAGTAAAAAAAATTGTGTAATGATATTTGAACCTATGGCTGCCATGTGCACTGTAACGCTCATTCCAAATGCATCCGGATAATAAAATGTGAAACGCTGCATCGAGTGAACTCCGAAATAAATTAGAGTGCACGGCTGGAGAGCTCCAGGGTTCTCAGACGTTTCCTTTGTGGAGAGATGCAGGAGAAGATGGAGTTGAGGTTCAGGAGCTGCTGCTCAGTCTGCGGCGGATGAGCGAGGCCGGCTTTGTCTCTGTGTCCTCCTGGTCGCTCTCGCAACTTCTCTGGAGGATGAAGAACACAAGGTTATAGAGTAATACTCATTATTCTCATCATCATCATCTGTTGAATGAAATAACTGTTGTGGCCTGAGATGAATACAAAATAATAAAATCAGTAATAATCAAGCCCTGCGATGGGTCGGCACTCCGTCCAGGGTGTATCCTGCCTTGATGCCCGATGACGCCTGAGATAGGCACAGGCTCCCCGTGACCCGAGGTAGTTCGGATAAGCGGTAGAAGATGAGTGAGTGAGTGAGTGAGTAATAATCAATAATGTAAATAACAATGAAGCAAAATGATTACATTATACAAAAAACATACATATTTACACTATGGTATAGAAATGACAATAATAAGAATTGTCTTTTTTTATTATTTTCAAATTTCCTTTACTAAGAAAAAACAAAACAAAACATATATATATATGCATAATATATATATATATATATGTATATATATATATATATATATACATATATATATATATATATATACACACACATATATATATATATGTGTATATATATATATATATATATATATACACACATATATATATATATATATATATATATATATATATATATATATATACATATATATATATATGTATATATATATATATATATATATATATATATATATATATATATATATATGCATAATATATATATATACACACACACATTATATGCATCATACATTTTCTTTTCCCTCAAAGAAATCATGGACATAAAACATTTTCATTGTACTATTTACTCACAGAGGTTGTTTCTTTTATATTCACGTCAGCTGAAATTTATTTTATATATATATTTATTTTTATTATTAAGTAAGAAGTATTTTATTAATACAATACGAAGATGTAGTGTATCTAGAAAAAGAGAAAATGTATTTTGTAATAAATATAATGTATTTAAGAGATGAAGCAGAAGATAAGGATGGATTCTAACTCTTAAACCTAAAAAAGATTATTATTATTATGACTCTTACCAGTTCCTGGTCCTCTTTATCCCTCTTGCAGTGCAGCTGCAGGCGAGTCAGTCGGTTGCATGCCCACACCATGTTATAGGACATCTGAAAGACAAGCTCAACAAGGTCAGTGTCACTGGAAAGGTTTTAGAGTCTCAGGACTAGTTTAAAAAGGTGTTGGATGAAATGTGTGACTGGCTCAGTGACACTGGATTTCTCAACCTTATGCTTGTAATATTTATGTTGACAGGCAGATGGCAGTGTGATACCAGTTTACACACACACACACACACACACACACACACACACACCTTCCACTTTCTCCTGGCGTTGAACTTTCTGAAGTTCTTCATGTTGATAGATGAGCGACTCCTGTTGGCTGCCTGCTTACGGGTCAGGGGCTGGGGGAGAGACAGAGAGAGAGAGAGAGAGAGAGAGTGAGAGAGAGAGAGAGAGAGAGAGATGGAGAGGGGGAGAGAGAATATGGAGCAGGGGAGAGAAATGAAAAGGAAATGAATCACGAATCTACGAATCTCACTCTAACACTGACAGACATTCGGTAGGCTTTTTCACCATCCTGAGACTGAGTTCAGCAATAAAAACGCTCCCATTTCTGCATCTCTCTCTCTCTCTCTCCCTCTTTCTCTCTCTCAATACTTTCCTTGAAACCACAAAGGGCAAACTCCAAACTAACCCTAAATAACTAAAAAACATCATCTCACAGAAAAGCAGGCCTAAAAATGTATTACTACAGAAATGATAATTAGGTATAAGACGATCATTTAAACCAATTAGATTCAAGATCACACCAGCATCAGTAAGTGATAGAAAATTCACATTCAGTGAAGCAACACTTTCTGTGCTTCATGTTAAAGCAGTTTGGGCAACAATGACATCTAATAATGAGGTTTTCGCCCTCAGCTTTCACAATTTAGTTTCGTTACGACACACAAAACTGTCGCCAATTGATTGTGCCAATCAACGTTTCAGCTGATGTAACGAAAAGAAATTGCGTAAACAGAGTCTTGAGCTCATCATTTCCTGAGAAACCAGATTCATCTGTTTGATAACGTGGAGGTATAAGACAGAGGAATGAACAGGGAAACGATAATATTCGTTTGAAGACACTGCGGAATTGTCCTGACGCTCCAGTGATATACGTTTTACCCAAAACCATCATTTATCCTATTGAAAAAGAGAATTATAAGATAATCTTGGACATAATCAGTGAGTTTGGACATATATTTTGACAGAACTTAGCTCATACCTTGATCCAGGGGTGCAGTAAACATTCGTCAGCTGTCATTCTTTCACTGTGTGGAGACAAACACAGTCTCTAAAACCAGCCCATATGAGAAACCCTGAGATTCTTCCCCACATTCTCTTTTTTTTGTCTTACCTCTGATCCTTCACAAGCAGCTTCTCAATAAAATCTTTGGCGATGTTGCTGGTTTGGCTAAAGTAATGCTCGTCAAAATCGTACTTCATATCCACAATGTTCCGTAGTGTCTCCTGGTCCGTTTCTCCTTGGAAGGGTGATATGCCGCTTAATCTGACCCGAACAGAAGGTTAAAAAAAGTTAAGAGCTTGTCATTTTTAGTGCCTTCTGTTAAAGGTGAAGTCCAAAACAAATGGGAAAAACAATGGCAGCATTTCATTTTGAAACCCAAACACGCTCTGTTCCTGCTCCGTTTCTCCCTCCAGAGGACTATTAGAAATGTTGTTAGGAATATATAGTGGTAGATTTTTATGGATTAGGGGTCAATAAAAGAAAGGAAGGGAAGGAAGGAAGGAAGGAAGGAAGGATGGATTGGGGGTGGGGGAAGGAAGAAAATAAGAAAGGAAGGAAGGAAAGAAGGAAAAAAAGGAAAAGAAAGGAAAGGAAAGGAAAGAGAAGGGAGGAAGGAAAGAAGGAAGGAAGGAAGGAAGGAAGGAAGGAAGGAAGGAAGGAAGGAAGGAAGGAAGAAGGAAGGCAGGTAGGAAGGAAGGAAGGAAGGAGGGATTGGGGTGGGGGAAGGAAGAAAATAAGAAAGGAAGGAAGGAAAAAGGAAAAAAAAGAAAAGGAAAGGAAAGGGAAGGAAGGAAGGAAGAAGAAAGGAAGGAAGGAAGGAAGGAAGGAAGAAGGAAGACAGGCAGGAAGGAAGGAAGGAAGGAAGGAAAGCAAGAAAGAAAGAAAGTGGGGAAAGATAAGTATGTAAATAAGTAGGTAAATAAATAAATACATGCTAGTGAGTAAATAAATCCATAAATCCATTAGTAAGAAATGAAATAATAAAGTAAGTATATAAATAAGTGTGGTGAGTGAGTCAGTGAGTCAGTGATTAAGTGAGTGAGGTCAGTGAGTCAGTGAATGAGAGAGTGAGTCAGTGAATAAACGAGTGAGTGAATGAGTGAGTGATTGATTGATTGAATAATTGAGTCACTGAGTGAGTCAGTGAGTAAGTGAGTGAGTAAGGGAGTGAAATAGTGTTTGAGCGAGTCAGTGAATGAGTGAGTCAGTGAGTTAGAAAGTGTCAGTGAGTCAATGAGTCAGTGTGCACATGCTGATGAAGAGGGTACGTTTTTAAAGAAAAAGACAGTGAGATCCGTTACAGTGTCATATAAAGATGAAAGTAATACTGAACGATTCGGTCCTAGCTTAGCCTTACAAAATGTAAAAGCAAATGAATTTATTCACATAATTTCGAGCATTAAATAAAACAATAATAACTTCTAGTAAAGAACTTACAGTATGTAGGTAATAACACCAATACTCCTGTAAACAAACACAAACAGATGAGAAACAACAGCAGAAACCAAACAGGAAACACTGTGTGTCTTCAAATAGCTGTGTGCTGCTTACCACATGTCAGTGGATACGCTCAACGGCTCATAGTTTATCACCTCAGGAGCTGTGAGAAAAAACGAGCCATAGTTAGGGGAACACACACAGAAAACACCAAGAATCTTAAACCAGTAAAGTGTTAAGAAGAACCGAGGCAAGGCTTCGACAAAAGCACCGTTTAATCGTCTGATTTCATTCGCCATTTTAATTCAGAGAGATTACAGAGCTGTCAGAACCACAATGATCTGCTGTCACAACTTCCCTAATGAGAGCTGCAACTGTCACATCTCATCATGTCACGCCACGTGGCAGCAGTGGGACAAATTCTGAACATCGTGCCACTGTGGAGTAACATCACAGAAAACATATCACTGTCCAAAATAAATAAAAGTTTGTGTAGAGCGGCCAGTGTACTGGTCTGAGTCGTTACTATCGAAACGATAAGGTACTGTATAAGAACATACTAGGAAGTAATGAAAGAAAGAAAAAAGTAAGAAAGGAAGGAAGGGAGGGAGGAAGGAAGGAAGGAAGGAAGGAAGGAAGGAAGGAAGGAAGGAAGGAAGGAAGGAAGGAAAGAAAAGAAAGGAGGGAAGGAAGGAAGGAAGGAAGGGGAAGGGAGGAAGGAAGGAAGGAAGGAAGGAAGGAAGGGGAAGGAAGGAAGGAAGGAAAGAAGGAAGGGAGGAAAGAAAGGTAGGAAGGAAGGAAGGAAGGAAGGAAGGAAGGAAGGAAAGAATGTAAGTATGTAAGTAAGTAAATAATTAATAATTAAATGTAAATAATTAAGTAGCATAGAAGAACAAACTCCTTCATATAAACCAGACAGATATGCTGTTATAGCTGGAAAGGAATAAATATAAACATAAAATAAAATAAAATAAAATATAGCTGCTGTAGTATTAGAGGAATAAAACCCTTGGGGCTGTAGTTTATTAAAAAAGAATCATTTGTGAGGTTGTTTGTAACAGTAACTCTTCAGACTGGGAAACATCACAACACAAACAACATTTAAATAACTGTTTAAAACAATGTTTGTTCCTTTAGTAATAAAGACAGTGTGCTATCTGAGACAGTCGTCCACCGTCCTGAGTCGTCTGTTTTGCATTCTGATGATGAGTACAGAAGCACAGAGCGTACATGTATGCCTCCTGTCAGCTCTCCACTTGTGTTGGAGTGCAACTTTTCACATGAGACGTGACGTGAAGCAGCCATGAGTCAGCCATGAGCCTGACTTTCTGCTCATGTGTGTCACCAAAAATCCGAGCAGTGTGGCGATGTGCGGTTCCTCAGAAACGATCCCTGCCTGTCTATGGAATGCAACACTCATGTAAACAGCGGAGGCAGTACAGTGCCATATCCGCTAAACAAACAAGTCTGGCGTGTCTCAAATCGCACATGTACCTAGTTAGTGTCTCGACTCAAACTTCTTATGTATCTTTTCTCATGTAATCTAATGAAAGGTCTGTCTTGATTATCTGTCTTTTGGTACGGTCAGAGTTTTCCTTTCATGACAATATTAAAGATGACAGTGAGAAGTTTTAACAGGAAAGTGCTCCATAGATGTTACAGTTACAATCACACTATTTGGCAGATGCCAAATCTCATCTTATCCCATTTATACTGTACATCTGAGCAGCTTCAGGATTAATCGTCTTGCTCAAGGACTCAGTCCTGGGATTTGAACTCATGACCATCTGATGCAACAGTATTCCAACTGAATGAAATTTCACAGCTTTGGACTTTATAAGATAGCTTTGGTTTATAATAATACTAAAAATATAGAATTATCACCAATTGTCTTGTGTTAAAGAGAAAAACGATCACCTGGACATCAATTGATTGACTGGTTGATTGATTAAAAGCATTTCCATTCGATTACCGTTACAATGTACCCTTTCCTTCTATAAATCTGTTTCCTTCCACTTTTTTGTTTCATTTCATATTAGATTTGATATCGGGTTCTTTGCATTATTAGACTTTTCGGCTCTTCGATTAAATTAAATGTGTTTAATTAAAATATAAATAAAAATAATATCATTAATTCAGGAATGAAAAGATCTATAGTGCCAAAAATAATACAGATCATTATTTCTTCTGTGTCACCGAGATGAGTCTGGTAGAAAGAAAGAAAGAAAGAAAGAAAGAAAGAAAGAAAGAAAGAAAGAAAGAAAGGAGGGTGGTCATGCTGCATATGAGTCTGTAGCATAACACACACACACCACACACATACACTCTTTGATACCCAACACATCAGTAGAACCTCATGTGTGCTCAGATCTGCACTTCCTGTCCTAAACCACTACCTGAGAGCTCAGAGAGCTCTATTACTATAAACACTGTAATATGTTTTTATTTTTATTCTTTTAAACTCTGTATCATTCATCAGGATTTGGACATCTGTAGCACTTACTGCTGTGGATAAAGCTAAACCTGGACCGTACAAAGAAACAGGAAATCCTTCAGACCTTTCAGTTTCATACAATTCGCTTTGAAAATTATCTGGTTAGCAGCAAAGTGGCCCCTTGAAATAGTGTTTTCCTGTTAGAGTCATTTTGCATCCTACTGAGAAAAAAAGACAACAGCACAAACACACACAGCACACACACACACACATAGAAAAACACATACAAATACACACACACAGCACACACATAGAAAAACACATACAAATACACACACACAATCATATATGCACATAAACATACATACAAATGCACACACACAAACACACACACACATACATAAAGACACACATCGACATACATTGACACTGGCACACACACACACACACAAACATACATACAAATGCACACACATGTACAGACACACACACACACATACACACATCGACATACATTGACACTGGCACACACACACACACACAAACATACATACAAATGCACACACACGTACATACCCACATAAACATACACACACCCACTCATCATCTCTCACCTATGTACTGAGGAGTGCCACACAGACTCTTGTACTCCTCTCCTGCTATAAAGCGGTGGGCGAGTCCGAAATCGATGATCTTGATCTCAGGATGCTCTGCGTTCTTATCAGACAGCATGATGTTCTCAGGCTGTATAATAAGAATAAAAAATGATCTGGAATGTAACCCGTGTCATTTTATATATTATCCAGATGTGCACAAATTCTCCACATTCCATTCAGGTCATGGTTCAAGAAATCAATTACGCCTACACTTACATATGGTGCCAATAAATAACTCACAGGAAAATAGTTTCATCTTCAGTCTCAATTAACCCACTTAATCATGTTTGTTTCACATCTGTATGATGCACATCTGCATTTTCTGTCTGGTCACTGATCACTTCAGCAAGTCTCCATTTTTCTGATGATAACACACTAAAATAAAGCATATGACTAGAAGTAAGAAAATCTTTCTTAAAAAAAAGAAGAAATACATAAAAAATAAATAAAATAATAATACTAATAATAAACAATTAATAGAAACTTTTATATAACTGTTATGAATTTTATATTAATATAAATTGCATATAATTTATTTGTAAAAATGTATAATGATTTTTAAAATATTTATATCAGGACTTCTGTAAATCTGTTCAATTCAATTCGAATATATATTACTAAAAATACATGATTAAATAAAATATGAAAAATGGCATAGAATTAAAGTAGTCTAACTAAAAAAATTGAAGAGGCCGTGGATGTTTAGCTTTAAAAAAATTGATCTCCTGAGCATTTTGTTTTCACAAGCTAATACGCTAGCATACAACACGAACTGGGACCAGAATTTATTATGAATAAAATAATTCAGTTAGCTGTATTTAGTCATACACTCCATTGCATTGTTGTGGAGTCAGAAAGAAAAGAAACTTTAGATCCAGAAAGTCATTAAAGCTAGCGAGCGAGCTAGTAAGTGGTACAGCTAATGTTTTTTTTCCCAGTGTCACAACGTTTTTTGTTTCTGAGCAAAAAAACCCGAGATGACTTGCAACCCATCCAAAATTAGCAACACAACAAACTAGCTCTCTCACAGAAATAGAGCCTTTAGCTGTAAGAAGATAAAGACGTCATGGTCTGTGAGCCAGAAACAGCTTGTTTTCTCGCTCACCTTCAGATCGAAGTGGGCGATTTGTTTACTGTGCATGAAGCCAATGCCTCTCAGAATCTGCTTCAGGAAGTCAATGGCTTCGTTCTCAGTCAGATTCTCCTTTGATGCGATGAAGTCGAACAGCTCTCCACCTCGGATGCTAAAGCAAAGACAGACACATATTCTGATAAAGCGCCATAAAGAAATATACTTTTCTTACAATAAAGAAATATACTAAAATAAAAATGGCACGCAATTACAAAACTGAATCTAATATTCTGAACATATATATAACATATTGTATTTCTCATTTGGCACTTCCTTCTATATAACTGTATCTCTTGTAAAATGATTTGTTTACATCAGAGCGCTGTTGGATTCTCTAATCTCATTGGTCAGAAGGTGATACACTAGCTCTGACACTGCAATCACAATAAACCAAAGGTTTATATTAAATAACACACTCATTCTGATATAATAATGTTTCTATAGCAAGAACTTTTTTATACAAAAATTAAAAAAAAAAAAATCTTTGAAATGGTGAAGCTTTCTGTAAGGAAATTTAACATATTTAACAAATGATCATATTATATTTAAATATATATTAAAGGCATTTTTTTAGCCTTTAATAGAAAAATAAAAACTAAAACCCATGTCTTTATATATATGTGTATATATATATATATATATATATATATATATATATATACACATAACATACAACTAAGAATTTATTATTTGTAAAAAGCGCCGGTGTAGAAAACTTTAGTCTGTTTATTAAATCCCGAAATTCCCAGGAACGTTAATAAAAGCCCCACAGAGCCATTTATCACTTTCTTTTATCTTTGATGTTACTTTCTTTGGGAATATAAACGTCAAAAATCAGAAAATAACAGCGTTCTTTTCTCATTCTCAGTCTTCTCCCATGAGATACATTTCAAGGCTGAGAAGTTCCTAAATCCTCAGGGACACCATAGATGGTTTCCACTCCCGATTGTCAGTGGCGGCTTTGAACAGCTTACAAATAGGGATATAGAAACCTGTTAGGAACAAAGACAAACAGTGTCCAGGTGCACTCGCAGACTACTGTAAAGTAAACAGGGTGGTCGCTAAAACTTTTGCAACAAAGACATTTGTCTTTACACACACAGCCTGATTAGAGTCTTTGGCTCGGTTACATTGTGTGTGAGAACGCGTGATTCGAAAGGTTCTTCAGTGGAAAATACGAGCCTACACACCTCCCATCGACATGTGTGTGTATGTGTGTGTGTTTGTGTGTTGTGGCAGCAGTATTCCCCATGCCATCTGACCCTCCCTTTTTTCCTGACGCTATTCTGCTATATTAGTCACATCGAAATACAAGCTGACTGTACGACAAAAAGCAGCCGCTAAAAATATATGTCATTGTCTTCAGATTTAATCTGTTTTAATGCCACACTCAGATTCTCTTACCACATTCTAAATCCTTGTGTTCTGTCGCGGTCTAAATGAGACGCTTGAACTTTTTTGGTAACTTTCGGCACCTCAAAGCGTCACTCCAGCTGAGATACCTAGCCGTCGTTATGATCTGAGTAATGAATTAGCAAGATTCTTAAAAAAGCAATAACAAGAATTATCTTGTTTCCTGGACACTAAATGTAACATTCATCCATCCATCCATCTATCTGGTGTTCCCTCGAGTCTATCGCAGGGGCAACCAGACAGGGGATACACTGGACCACCCTGATGGCGTTAACAAACACACCCATTCACCTGCAAAATTAAGAGATGTCTTTGTACTGTTGAACATACTCAAGTACCCCCCAAACCTGAAGGTGCAACAAAATTCATCACAAAAACTATCATTGATGATATACCTATTCCAGCACACCCCCTGTGTGGTTTATTGTTACTGTATAGTAAGTAAAAACGAGCTACTTACAGCTCCACGACTAGCACAATCTCAGCTCGGCTCTCAAAAACGTCTCGTAAAGCCATAATGTTGATGTGTTGCAGACTCTGTAGGATCTCCACCTCCTGCTCCACGCTCTTTCTCTCCATGCCCAGACGACTGCTCACGCTCCGACGGAGCTTCACGAACTTCCCCGCCCAGCAGGTACCACAGGATCGCTCTCTCAGCTCCCGCACCTCCCCGAAGTGTCCACTGCCAACAAAGTTGCTTAAATAAATGTTCATGAGGAAAACACCAGCCTTATCTAGCTCATACACTTAACTATCTGTTTATGTATTTTCTCTATAGGACTACTAATACCTGTGTTTACTCCGTCAATTGTTATATTAGACGTGACACAATGTAGGATTCAGTGTTCAAAGAATACTGTTATTTATTTGTATTTTTTTGCACACACCTGCCCAGTATCTCCCCAAGCTCATAGAAGTCCTCCACGTTCTGCAGCCTAAACTGAGCCATGGCACACAGGAGACCTTCTGTCCACTCTTCTCGAGACGAAATGCGCTAGTCCTGCATCTTTTACAGCTGAATAAAACACACACACACACACACACACAGACAGAGATTTATTAAAATCGAGGAACACAGATTTATTAAAAATGCAGGACAAAAACAAAGGATGGAAATGTAGGACAGTATCCTGAGACTGTAACACAGGAAGATAACATGAGACAATCACGTGGAACAGTAACACAGGGTGGTAATAATGGACAGTGTCACATTACGGTTTTGCGAAGGATGGTGACACAAAACAGTGACACAGGACAGTAACGTAGGTCAGTAAAGTAGGACAGCAACACAGTACGGTAACAGAATGGTAACAAAGTACGTTAACACAGAAAGGTAACAAAGAACGGTAATGCAGTATGCTAATGCAATACGTTATGTGGGACAAAAAAATGGTAACATTGGATGGTAACAGTTCGGTTACAGAGAATGGTAACCCAGATTGGTAATGGAGGAAGGTAACACGGGACAATAACGTAAGTCAGTAACGTAGCTCAGTAACACAGTACGGTAACACAGAACAGTAACGCAGAACAGTGACAAAGAAAGGTATCATGGGACAATAATGTGGGACAATAACATATAATGCTAATGCAGGACAGTAAAGTATAAAAGTATGTTTTTAAAAAAAAGGAAAAAATAATTTATCTCATTAAATCAAACAGTATAATGGTTAGGATAAGATTGGATAAATTACACTGGTGCAGTCTCATACAGGTCGCTCAACTAAATGTTTGATAATCAAGGAAGGAAGGAAGGAAGGAAGGAAGGAAGGAAGGAAAGACGGACACCAACTCTGAGCCAGCATGACTTTATTTATTCAGCATGAAATGGAACGCCTCCAGATTGTTTGTGCTGCTAACGTACTACAACCCCCAGATTAGAGCTACAATAAAGTCTTTAAATACAGTAGATCTACCCTGTGGCTAACACCAACATGGACAGAGTTAATATCAGGTCTCATTGTTAGCCAAGAAAGGGGAAAAAAGCTGAACAGAATACTTAGGAGCATTAGTTTACATGGTGCATGGTACAGTTGTTGCAATAGAAAAGCTCTCATTCACAGATCCCTGGATGGAGAACGTTTCACATAATCTAAGACCAATCTTAAAAACCTGTTGCTGTGTATTGTGGCGATTTAGCGATTTCCTGCGCTAGGATGTTAAAAAAAATTGTTTCTCTTTAAAACGTTCCGCCATCGTCGTGAACGTTGTCATGATCCGCACAATGAGCTGCGTCTCAGGTAATTAACCGTTCAGTATTATATTATAAATCTGTTTTCAATCATTTCTACAAACAATAACCTGGCAGTAAGTAATACACACTCACAAGCGCTTTGTCACAAGACGTATAGAAGTACGGCACGGTACGTGACGTTCTCAGGATGTTGTCTAGTGGGAACGAGTGATGATCATAAATAGAAAAATATTCTAAAGAACAAATTTCTATTACATTTGCTCACAAATGGAAACACACTGTATTGTATCATTGTGAGAATGCAAACATCACCCACCCAACCCCTGCAGTCATAATCAACCAGAACAGATGTTTGTGTGTGTGTCTGTGTGTGTGTGTTGAAAGCTAAAACAAAAGATTCCTTCGATGCTCGTTTGCCGGCTTCCTCCTCAGGTTCGGGAGAGAGGAGGCAGTATCTGTAACAATAAATATTTACACAGGCGAAGAGAAGAGCAGGACCAGACCACGTTTATCAGCAAACACCCTGAAAACACTGTCACTAAATACAGCTCACACAATCGCACACACAATCTGGTCAGCCTCAAAGTCTGTACAGGAGCCATATCTTCCGAGGCGTCGTCTACAAAGCAGAGCGTAGGACTCGAAAGGAGCGAACGAGTATCTTTTTTTCAAATAGCACATATAAATTCATCCAGCTGAATTACTGAGTACAGTAAAGTGTAATCAGATTATAAATGAACTGAAATCAGTTACACATACGTCTCACATACTCCCTTGTGTATCTTACACATATTGGGGCCTGTATTCATGTGCATACGTATTCTTAGTGTAAAGAGCTTCTCCTAGTGATAAAATTCTAAGAAAATTCGTAGAAATGTTAGCGTTTCCCTTTAAAATTAAAAAGAAGATCGTAGTAAAGATAAAAGTTCTTCATAAACCATCTCAACCCTTAAAAGGTCAAAACATGTTAGGAGTCATGAGGAGGACTTTTAAGAGGATTAAGAGTTTCTTTATCAGAGGAGAAAATTGCTGAAAGATGAAGAACGAGAAGAAATGTATTGTATATGATATTTAATACTATTAATAATATTTAATAATATTTTATAACATACAGATGTTAAAACATCTGTAATATCATATCGGACGTAATCCCTACACGATATAGACTCAAATATCTTAACATAGAGACAAAGTAAAGGTTTATAATAGACCAGATTTTAAAAGCGCTCCTGTTTTTTATTGAACAACCAATCACAGTCTTCAAAAGAATGTGTCACCTAGTATCAGGTTAAGCCCCGCCTCCTCTCTAAGATAAATGTTGTTGTATTTTCCTTGTCAGAGTTGCTCTGAGATCTGAGGCCCTGAATCGCTATGAAGATAAGATTCCTAGTTAGAGATTTTTATGCTAAATTAGGAGTTCTCTGAGATCATTGCTTCTGTCTTTTCTAAACTTTCCATCATCATCACTCACTCTTAAACTCTCAACCCTGAATTCTTTTTAACCTCTACTCTAAATCTGGTGCAAGCTGTACAGTATCACTTCTCTAAGAAAATGACGTCTGGGAAATCCAGCTGGTTAATGCAGGTGAATTGAAAGGGCAGGGATGCTGCTTTGCATGATGTACAATCTCCCTGTAGATGCTGTGTATTTATAACAGTGGACACAAAGAGCTATTCATGTCGCACTGAATCAACACAACAAATGTCAAGGACCCACAGTAATGATGGGCTATTTAGCAACCATAGCAATGATAGATGGTATTAACATGAAAGTTGAAGCTTTGGAAACTGATCTGTTTGAGCAAAGTGAACAGATAAAGAAGGTAAGAGAGATGGATAAACCAAAGGACTAAAGTGCCGCCGGATCTCTCTTCAGAGAGACATGAAGCGAAGGATAAAATTTAAAAAGACGACTTTATTTTTCCAGGACGAGCTTGATGTTTGTAGAGAATTTTCCGATGGTGAAATAAAAGTGAGCAAAACAAAGAGTTTATCCAAGACAAGATTAAAGACAGAAGCAACATCTGGCAAGCATGACACACAACAATAGAGCAGTTTGCCAGAGACAAGCTAGAACTGAACGTACAGTACATCAAGCAGCAGGCAGTTACAGTTGACTCATGTCAAGGAATAATTCTAGGAATCCAAACAAGCTATTATGATATATATATCATATTAATAACATCATAAAAGTTATGATCAACAACCTCACACATCAGCCTAATACAGTCATAAGAGGTAAAAAAAGTTCGATAACTTTTTTTATATGGATTCTTTAGCTAGTTTAGATTGAGAGCAGTTATTAGCCTTGTAGAATGGTTTAAACCAAAATTACTGGCATCCACTAAAGACGTAAGGCTCTCCAAATCCCAAATCCGTGTAATACATGGCTACCTCTAATAAACAGACAGACAGACAGACAGACAGACAGACAGACAGACAGATGGACAGATAGATAGATAGATAGATAGATAGATAGATAGATAGATAGATAGATAGATAGACATTATTTGACTATAGACACATTCTATTTCTCTATTGTAAGAGTTCTTTGAATAGTGGTTAATGGATTCCAGGAAGGATTCTACTTGGAATTCTCTCTAATTGGAAATCAATCAATCAATCAACCTATCTATCTATCTATCTATCTATCTATCTATCTATCTATCTATCTATATGTCTGTCTGTCTGTCTGTCTTTCTGTCTGTCTGCACATCCCATGGGTTCACCAAAGGTTCAAAGTTAAGTCTAGCACCTTAAACAGTCAGTTTCTCTGGGCTGGACTCTTAAAGGTCTGAAGAACCCTTGTGGAACTTATGAGATAGTTTGATGGATATTTAGAGAGACAGACAAGACAAAAAATAAGTCTCTAATCTACCTGTTTGTTGTATGTGTATATTTTATTTAAAAATATATATATATTAAAGTGAGTTTTAGGTTGATGGTATCCTGAGTCAAATGTCTGCCAAATGCCGTAAATGCAGTCTATCGGTCTATCCATCCGTCCACACCCAAGGCATCTTTAAACAAGTCATTTTTTTGCTTCCTTAAACAGTAAACTCCTACTGTCTGAACCCATTAAGGCTCTATATTGAATCCTAAAACAGAGTGTAGACAGGGACAGACAGGCAGACAGACAATTAGATAGATAGATAGATAGATATATAGATAGATAGATAGATAGATAGATAGATAGATAGATAGATAGATAGATAGATAGATTAGAGAGGATTGCAACAAGAACCGTTCTAGGAATAAACTCTAACAATCTAAAGAATCTATCTATCTATCTACAGTATCTATCTATCTATCCTGTCTCTTTCTCTCTCTCTCTCATTCTCTCTTTAATTAGAAGAAATGTTACCTCTCTCTTTTTAGAAAGAAAAAAAGGAAAATTGGAATCTATCTATCTATCTATCTATCTATCTATCTATCTATCTATCTATCTATCTATCTATCTATCTATCTATCTATCTATCTATCTATTTGGATGCTTAATGGTTCTTCTGCTTCCTGTTTCCATATTGCACAATTATAAATCAACAGAATCCATGTTTTAGGCACTAACGCGCTCTCGTTACTGAAACAAACCGAATTCAATCCGTTAAAGCGAAACCAAACGACAAGCAAAAGACACGAGGAAATACGACATGTATAGCACAGATGAGCTTACCTCGATCCTGGAACCCTGAAAAACGACTAATCGTTCACTTTCCTGTGTGTGTGAGTGCGTGCGTGTGTGAATGCGTGTGTGTGTGTGTGTGTGTGTGCACGCGCAGCTGCAGGAATCCCGCGTTCTTGTGCGCTCGCATTGCTGTCAAAACTCCAGCGCGCGCACAACAACCTCATGCGTAATGGCAATAATTTCAAGACAAGTCATTTCACTGCCAAAAAAAAAAAAAAAACTTTCCCTCACTGGGGGGATTTCCTCATTAAAACCAGGGCTGCTAGACAGGTTCGACAACTTGTGTGTGTGTGTGTGTGTGTGTGTGTGTGTGTGGTCCCCTTATTGTCTCCTGAGAGCGAACACTCCATACAAGACATAAAAGACATGGGTCCTGTTCCAAACCTCTCACTTCAACAATAGTAGTAGTATTGATAATTATCAGCTTGGTAAACCACTTAGTACTATGTTATTTATGTGTAGTAGTGTATTAACAAGGGTCTAGTGAATAGTGGCTTCACATAGGCATGAAATCATTTTTACTTTAGCTCACTATCTAGGGTTGAAGTTTGGTGTTTGGAACAGAGCCCGTAAACAGGAACCTCAATCAACAGAGTGTTGTGAAACAGTTTACTTACACACACACACACACACACACACACACACACACACACACACACACACACACACACACACACACGCACATACAGACACACACATGCACACATACATACAAACCCCACACACACAGTATGAAGGCACTCTGTCTCCTATTACTGTTGTGTCAGTCAGCATTCATCAGGAAGGAATTAGTGTTGGGTCTTTGGTGGACTTGGAAATTGCACTGACCCATTAGTTCCTCAGAAGCTCTTGGTTGCTTAATAGCACTAGACTACAAACTGTTGTAGAAAGGACATGATTTACATTTACTTATTATCATTTCCTGTCCAGTGTCACCCAAATGAGGGTGAGGTTCTCTTCTGAGTCTGGTTCCTCTCAATGTTTCTTACTCACCACCATCACCAGATTCACCAAATTCTGGGATAATAAATATATTTCTATAAAAAATCTAATTTTGTATTATGATCTTAAGGAGATCTGAAAATGTAAACACGCTTGCATACAAAATGTGAACCATCAGTCTTTCAATTTTCACAAGGATTTTGTTTGAATACTTGAAGAGCTTCTGAGTCTTTACATTCTCATGTTCTTACTCCAAACCATTCCGTTATGCTTCACTTCCATTATTTATATACAAAGCAAACGGGGCCTCTATTCTAGGTTTACATCCATGTGTATATCTGAAAAAGAGAAACTGTACATCTCAAATGCTTTCTTCAGATTTTGGATATATAACTTATGTGCTATATTTGAACTTTAATCAGTGGCTCTCACAACTCCATGTCAATTTTATTAGATTTTCTGAAATTGTGTCTTTTCAAGTATGAACAATTCTTTTCAAGTGTAAAATGAACTCCCAGCCCTCTGCTTAGATGACAATCTGGATAATTACACTGGCATTCAGAGTTTCTGGACAATTACATTAGACCTTTATCCTACTAACGATGTCCTTGGGCATTTGGAGTGGGTTATTTTCCCTCTGTTTGCTCCCATAAAGAAATTTTAACGACGACGCTATTATTTGCCTTAAGTTCATACACTTTCATAGATTTTCTGTTCAGCTCACAGTATTGGAAACTCTACTTAGAAATTTCTCGAACCCTGTTTCAACCCTTTGTATGTTAAAGACCTTGAAAGTTCTGGTTGTTCAAAGAATAACAAATCAAGCCAACTCAAGCCGGGCACTTTATAACCAAGTGGAATTAAATATAAAGCATTTTGAAATGACAGAAGTTTAAATGTGGTTATATTTCAATAGGATCCCGAATTAAAAATAATATTAATACAGAAATTTAGAATTAATATGGTTAAATAACATCCTGTTACATACAGTAGTAAGTCAAGGGTTCAAGATAGATAATTCAATGTGGATACGGAGATAATCAATTTTTTTAATTTATTTTTTTGCTCTTGAAATATTAAGCCATGGTCACAAAATTCCAATGATTGTATCTGCGTACCTAAATAGAAAGAAAATATAAAATATTTAACAGTGTTTAAAACAAACATCAGCTTTAGAAGAAGTAAAAATGTTACGCAAGGTTAGAGTTAATAAGTAATGAAATCTCCAGTACTTGAACACATGAACTTCATCACTTTATCCTTTAAGACTGGAAATAAAACTGGAAATATTTTACTTTAAGAGATGTAAAGAAGTAAGAACCGACGATAATCACAGACAATAATAGTACTGATAATTGTCTGTTGATAATCACAGACGATAGACAATAATAACAGATAGAACTTCATCAGTCGTGTATAATGTCATTGTGGGTCATTGTGTGTGTGTTTTTTGTTCTTTTATGCAGGGTGGGGTCTGTTCCTTTCAGGAAAATCTGGAAAAATGGTGTACGTTGTACCCTAAGGGCTACAAAGAGCAATGACAGCTGTATGGAATCTGTTCAGTCTTGCCCAATCACTTTATTAAGATCAGCTGTAGAACGCAGTTGCTGCATGTTTGCAGATGTTCATGCGGCTCTTGCAGATCTACATGGTTTTGTTGCTTTTGAGAGAACTTTGGAGTGGTTTTAGGATTTGTCAAAGACTTATTTATTGCTAATATTGGTTCATTTTGTCATTTTCAGTAAGCTCTGGACACACACATGCAAATATTTTAATATCACCAAATCTTCTACCGGGGGCACGGTGGCTTAGCCTCCACCTTTTGTGTGTGGAGTTTGCATGTTCTCCCCGTGCCACGGGGGTTTCCTCCGGGTACTCCGGTTTCCTCCCCCGGTCCAAAGACATGCATAGTAGGTTGATTGGCATTTCTGGAAAATTGTCCCTAGTGTGTGATTGTGTGAGTGAATAAGAGTGTGTGTGTGTGTGCCCTGCGATGGGTTGGCACTCCGTCCAGGGTGTATCCTGCCTTGATGCCCGATGATGCCTGAGATAGGCACAGGCTCCCCGTGACCCGAGGTAGTTCGGATAAGCGGTAGAAAATGAATGAATGAATGAAATCTTCTACCACCAGAAAGTAATCTGAGCTCAGGATCAAACCAGTGGACCCCTGAGCTGAGCCTCAATGTGCCTCTCATTCACACCCAGAAAAAAACTTACACTCTGCAGATCCGTTGTAGTTAATATTCACTGTTGTGTTACACTCAGTCCTGTCTCATTCACTAGGACATTTTGGTTGTGCCATTTATTGAGTTGCCACTTGTTTTGGAAGGCCGCACTGCGTTATCACTTGCAATACTGTATGCTTTTACATGTTACACTGTATGTTGCTTATGTACTGTTTGTATTATTGTGATGTGATTGGATCTAAATAAATGAGAGCAGAACAAAATGATCTATATGACATATCTCTCTCTTTTTTTTTAATTAAATAATAAAATTGCAAATCAAATCAAACCCCTTGAATTCACATGACCTACAATACCTACAGGTCAGAGTTAAAAAAACATTAAAAAGACCGAAAATTCAGACTTCACATAATTTTTGCTAGATTTGACTCATTTGTTTCACTGTATTTTTTACTTTTGCATTGCATTTTTCTTTTTTCTTTTTTGGACTGAGAATTAAAGATAATCTGAGTGATATTAGCGTATGAGAGACAAACAGGTAACGATAAGTCAGTTAAACGATAACGATAAACAGGTAACGATAAGGCATTAAATTTTAAAGTAAAGGAATAAAAAAACACTAGGAATAGAATAAATAAAATAAAACAATGTTTAGAAGGAAAGGAAAATAAATAGAAAAAATATATAAAAATATATAGTATATGAATACATACAGAAGTCCTAAGAGTCTATGCATTGTTAAATTTTTTTCTTTCTTGTTTTCTTGTGATTAAGACTTAATTTTCTCATTATCTCGAGATAAGAACATGATCTAGAGGCAGCAAAAGCACAGTAAAGCAGTATCATGGGTGATCACATTCGCTTTTACTTTGATCAGGGACTCACTCAAACTGAAAAAGCTATTAATTCATTTCAAATTATTTATTATCATATAGCCGCAACTCTTGTTATGTCGAGATCGCGTGAAAATTAAGTCGTGATATCAAGAAAACAAGTCGTTATATATCAAGATTACGAAAAATTAAGTCGTGATATCGAGGAAACAAGTCGTTATGTCGAGATAACAGAAAAATTAAGTCGTGATATCAAGAAAACAAGTCGTTATATATCAAGATTACGAAAAATTAAGTCGTGATATCGAGGAAACAAGTCGTTATGTCGAGATAACAGAAAAATTAAGTCGTGATATCAAGAAAACAAGTCGTTATATATCAAGATTACGAAAAATTAAGTCGTGATTTCGAGGAAACAAGTCTTTATGTCGATATAACAAGAAAATTAAGTCGTGATATAGAGAAAACAACTCGTTATGTCGAGATCACGAGAAAATTAAGTCGTGATCAGGACATTCACAATAATCTCTGTCCTTTTCTTAAAGAGGAAGAAGTGCTGAAGAAATGTTTTCATGCCTTGTGCAATGCTGCCTCCTTCAGAACAAAATGGAACCTGTTCAAAGTATATTTAGAAGATTAGCAGTGTATAATACATTCAACTTCCGAAGATGCTTAAAGGCTGTTTTTTCGCTCTTGTTTGCTAATTTAGTTTGAAAGACCAAATATGGACTCTGGTATATTGGAAATGGAGAAATAAATGAATCTTTGGTTATCTAGAAGTAAAAAAGAGATAGTGTTTCCATAGAGGGCGCTCTAAATCATCTTACAGTTTTTTACAATCGCTATGACAGTTTTTCAATACATTTAACAATGTATATTCAATTCAATTCAATTCAAGTTTATTTGTATAGCGCTTTTTACAATGGACATTGTCACAAAGCAGCTTTACAGAACATAAACATAAAACAAAAGATAAACATAAGGAGAAGTATAAAGAATTAATATAATAAAAATTCAAGATATATACAGTTCACAGTGTGTATGTATGTATGTATGTGTGTATGTGTATTTGTCCCCAATGAGCAAGTCTGAGGGCTCAGGCAACAGTGGCAAGGAAAAACTCCCTTAGATTGGTAAAGGAAGAAACCTTGAGAGGAACCAGACTCAAGGGGAACCCATCCTCATATGGGTGACACTAGATGGTGTGGTTACAAATATACAAGTATCACAGAGTCCAACTGGAGCCGGTAGATCTGTAGATGTCTCAGGGTTCTCACAGAGTCAGCCTTGTCTCAGTGGAGGTCCAGAAATTTCAACGCACGGAAGACGATCTTAGCATGGGTGTCTCAGCATGGGTAGAAAAAGAGAAGAGAAGAGCAGTGCAGAGGGATTAACATATCTGCTGTTCATAAGAATGTGAATACATACAGAATGTATACAATGTTTCCTAAACTCAATGTTTCCTAAACTCTTAACGCACCAACACACCTAAAACAAACAATTGGCAAAACGGTTAATTTCATGCTCAAAATCACACATTGTAAATTAAACCCCCAAACTAATTTTCAAAATACAATAACAAACTAACACAATACACCATGTCTAACAAAACACTGCAAACACTTTTCAAAATCAAATAATTATTCAGGAACATTTAGTCAATCATAACACAATGACAAAAAAAAAAAAAAAACACTATCATCAGCTGAAATTACAGAAACTGCATTATTTTATGTGATCATAGGTTGTGTTTTGCACTGTAGTTTCTTTTGAAGCCTCTCTACAATTTTACTCTACAAGTTTTGTTGGGTTTAGTAAATGCATGCATTTTGTTTCTTTTGCTGCAGAAATTCAATACAAAAAAGAATGACCATCTCAGAGTAGCTTTATAAATGTACAGTTTATGTAAAAAAAAATACAGACACAGAATTGCTGCAGTAAAGACTTTATTTGCAAAAGGACATTACTGCAAGATATACAAACAGAAAAAGCACTGGAATTATAATAAAAAACAAAGTAATCTTCTAATCTGCCCGGTCTTCTGCATTTGGCCACATGTTCTCATCCACATCACACCTGATATCTTCTCTGGCAAGGTATTGTGGGAAGAATCTTTTGGCATGCCTTATCCACCCCTGGCAGTGTTCAGCTGTGATGTCTTGACATGCAGCATCCATTGCATCCAGGAGGGACATTTGGTCATGTGGACGATGGTCAAAAACCTTCCATCTCCAGGCTGAGAAAAACTCCTCAATGGGGTTGAGGAAAGGGGAGTAAGGGGCAAGGAAATGGGACAACTTCCTTGGATGGGTGTCAAACCAGGCTGTGACTGCATGGGAATAGTGGAATTGCATAACCTTACCTGGACGTATTGGTGACGGAGTTCTTTGATGCGCTCACTGTTCCTTTCAAAAGGAACTTTGTATAGTTGTTTCATTCGGACACTGTGTTTAGCTAGAGTCTGAGAAATGGATGTTATGCTGATTGCTGCAATGTTCCCAAAGACAAGGTTGTCCTCTACAACTCTGGACTGAATGTCCTTCAGTTTTATTTCATTGTCAGCAATCACCATGTTGACAATAGCAAGTTCCTGTTCTTCATTCAAGAGCTTTCCTTTGCCCCCTGAGGGAGGTAGACATTGAATCCTTAGAGGGACAAAATATAGTTACATATTAGAGACCAGAGGCATACAGTCACTCTAATACAGTAAATGGTAAAATTATTATTTAAATTATTTACACATTTAAAGTTATTTAAATGTGTCCTGGCTGAGATTTGGCTGTACTCGTTCACCAGCCTCTCTGTATGATAGCCTGTGGTTTATGACATGGTCAATGATAGTAGCTCTTATTTGATCAGTTACCCTAGCTCTGGTCCTTCTTTGAGCGCCACCACGCATTCTAACTCCTCTCCCTTGTCCTTGTCCTTGCCCCACTCCTCTCCCTTGTCCTGGTACTCGTCTTCCTTTCCACCGTGCAGGCTTTTTCTTTCTTTCTTTCTTTCTTTCTTTCTTTCTTTCTTTCTTTCTTTCTTTCTTTCTTTCTTTCTTTCTTTCTATCTTTCTTTCGTTCTTTCTTTCTTTCTTTCTTTCTTTCTTTCTTTCTTTCTTTCTCTCTATATTGTTCCTTTTCCACACAAGATCAGCCCAAAGGGTCCTCTTTTAGAACATATGATCATGCGATTGAAAAAACCTCAACACCTGAGTGTGGTTCCTAGATGGGAATCAGCTGTGATTTATATATTTGCATAACTGCAATAAGCTGTTTCTCATTAGCAATGGAATAAAATACAGGGAATATATTTGTGTTTCAGTTCACAATATGAACAGCTGTTCACTTTGACTTTAGTCTATATAAGTTATGTTTAGAACATGATGTTATCTGTTCTGACATACAGTGTGAAAGCATTTGTAAATTTGACTGTAAAATTACATTGTTTTGGTCTTGGTTGAGCTTGTGTGTAAAATATGTTCAAGCATTTTAAATTGGTGTTAACTGTATGCATTTTGTATCAAAGCAACAAGAAATGTGTTAATTGTATAACCTACAAAGACGGATGTTGTGCTAACCGTGTTAAGAGTTTAGGAAACTTGTTAAATGTATTGAAAAAACTGTCATAGTGATTGTGAAAAACTGTAAAAGCTACTACAGTGTTGAAGTGTTTACAGTATATTCAATTACAATTTTCAAAAAAAACAAACAAACAAATAAACTAAAAAAACCCACTAACTAAAGATTTTGTGGTGTCTTAGTAACATGACAAGATTTTTTTTTTCTTGTCAACTTCAAGTGAGAGAATAAAGAGGATGGACTGTTGTGAGCTGTTATGACCAAAATGAAGGACAAAACTTTTGTCCTTGCTTTTTGATTTGGTTTAAGAGGACATTAAGAGGACAACATGCTGGCCTTATTGAGCACAACACACCCACTCAAATCAAATGTATGGACTGCACAGACCAAAACCAAATACACACTCTTCCAATATACATCCATCAAACTTTTTTTTGTTTTTTGTCCTGCACTGTCTTTCTGTTTTTTGTCCTGCACTGTCTTTCTGTCTTTTTGTCTTTTGTCCTGAACTGTTTTTTGTTTTTTGTCCTGCACTGCCTTCTGTCTTTTTGTGTTTTGTCTGCACTGTCTTTCTCTCTTTTTTGTCTTCATTTTATTTATATATATATATTTAATTTTTAATATTTCTCTTCTCTCCTCCCATACGGCAGAGCAAAAAAAGAAAATCAATATTTTATTTAAAGCTAATTATTTTTGTTTTTCTCCCCAGAAAATGTTTGTGTCAATTAAGGATTCAGGGACCATCTGTACCTCATTTTATTTTAACGAAGCTTATTTTATTATTGTTTATTATAATACAATTTAATATTAATTCATGAACTCAAACACATATAATGCAATGTATTTAATTATCTGAAATTTGAATTCAGGTATGTGAATGAGAAATATTTAACGATTTGGTGTAAAATAAACTGTACATTACCGCCATCTCGTGGTTAATATATGCAATAGATCTGAACACGGTTGCAATAAAGGGATCTGAACATGGAGATTATAGTAAAGAAATTCTGGATTAGAATTCAGCCTCCAACGACTCAGTCATCACTGTAGAAAGCAACCTGAAAGCACAGCATTTTTCACACCTGCAGTGTGCTTACTGCCCTATAGATGGCGATAAGGAGTTCATATGGATGTCATATTTAGTCTGCAAAAGTCAAGTGTGAAATGCAGGGGCGTCACTAGGCACTTTTTCTGCCCAGCCCCCCTAAAATATTATTTGATTAATTATTTTTTGATCGCTTCAGTCCCCTTTAAAAACGCATTTGAAGCGGCGACAAGCTGCATCATGTTTCGGCTCCTCCCCTGAACTGAGTCTGCGTGGATTCAGCGCATTTTTCAATCCGCAGGGACGGCTTTTATGTTATTTTCTGGTTAAAAATTGGTTAAAAGTTTATTTTATTTTGTCAAAAAAGTTCCTTATCTGAGGTTTTTATGTGAGCATAGAAATGCAAACAGTAAAATGTTGTGTTTGTACTGGAAACGTGTGTACGTGTGTTTGTACAGTGAGTAATGAATCAGGAAAAACTACATTCACAACTCAAAATTTTCTAGTGACTGGTCACATCTAAATTTTTCATTTTTTTACAGTGAAATACAGGGAATACAATGGAATAGTGGATTGCAATAAGGTTAGTAGTATACAACCCTACCCTGGGGGCTGAGCCCCCCTAAAATGAAAATTCTAGAATCGCCCCTGGTGAAATGAGGCATGAGGTGTGACTTTAGATGTCTGGAACAAAAACTCATTTTTTATTCACAGATTGGAAAGACCAGACCTTCTGTAATTTTTTTCTGATTAAACCGAATGTTCTGAATTAGCCAATTCAGGGGCGCCACTAGCAATTTTGGGCCCTATGAAAGAAAATGAGACTAGTACTGTTACTACCAATTAAAATTATCTCTGGGGGCCCCAAAAGTGCGTGGGCCCTTGGAATAGTCCTAACTTTCCCCCCTTGGTGGCACCCCTTTGCTAATTATTCACTATTAGCCATCATTTTTTTTAAAGATGCATCACCCATGCAGGATATATGATTTATGATTTGGCCTAAATCCAGCTCATGAAGTCTTTTGTAATTAGCTGATGAGTTAAATAAAGTACAATAATAATCCCTGCTGTAAATGTTAACCTTAGATCTACTAGCAGCTCAGTAATCTTGTGGCAGTTCACAGATATCTGGATCTACCATGAACATTAATCAGTTCTGACCTTTCATTACAAACACCACCTTCAGAAACGAACACTATGAATAGACATATACAGATTTTTAGATCTGTTTCTCCAACAAGCTTCTATATTCCTGCTTCGGTGAGGAAATCGTTCGGCCACAATGCATCATTAGAGCGATCTGCTGCTCTGGTTTTAAAGCCCAAACACATGGTTAAACAGCACAAACACAGGTTTGGTGGTTAGCCACAGAACTGGCTTAATGAGGGAGAGAAAAATCAGCAGGAGTGACAAAACCCTCCAGGGTACTGCAAAACAGTGTGGAAAAAACTTAACATAAAAAAGGAGCATAGAACATGTACTGGCACAAATATGGCAGCCAAAAGTGGTGCCATATGCTTGTGTCTACTAGTGAAGTGTTTTTCCTAAAGCTACAGTCATTCTAGTAGGGATGTGGTAGCCTAGTGGTTAAGGTGTTGGGCTACCAATCGGAAGGTTGTGAGCTCAATTTCTACGTCCACCAAGCTGCCACTGCTGGGCCCCTGAGCAAGGCCCTTAACCCTCAATTGTTCAGTTGTATAAAAATGAGATAAAATGTAAATTGTTCTGGTAAAGGGCTTCTGCTAAATGCTGGAAATGTAGTGTTGAAGGATTATTCTGACTTGTCACTTTTATAGTATCAGCTAATTCAAAGGCACTTGTAAGGTGGATGCTCTAAATAATAAAATAAAATAAAATAAAATAAAATAAAATAAAATAAAATAAAATAAATAATAATAATAATAATAATAATAATAATAATAATAATAAGAAGAAGAAGAAGAAGAAGAAGAAGAAGAAGAAGAAGAAAAAAAAGGAGAAGAAGAAGAAGAAGAAAAAAAAGAAGAAGAATATTAATCATGTGTTGTTACTTTGGCAAATAGAATTATGGCTCTTTATTTGATCAGTTTTATTTATTAACATTTATAGAAGAAGTTTTAAGGATGAATGGCAGTCAGATGGTTAATTTTTTTTTTCTTATACTTGGAAATATATTGATTATTTTATGTGGCTGGTATAAAAGTCGCACATGTCCATTACATGACCTGTATATCATATTCTATATATAATGTTTGGCTAAGAAGATGGCAGATTTCATGAATGGTTTCTTGGATGGATGCACGGATGGATGGATGGATGAATGGATATATAAATGGATGAATGTTTAGATAATGATCAGTGGGATAACTGGATAGATAGTCGGCTGACTGGTTGGATGTTTGGATTTAAGATGTGTGGAGAGGTGTAAGGATGAATAGATGCTTACTTGTATGCGATTAATAAATAAATGGATATATGACTGAATGATTGGATAGATAGTTTGATGGATGGTTCATGGATTAAATGAATGGATGGATAAAGGGATGGATATACCAATAATGTATTAAAAGCTTGACTGGATGGATATTTGTATAGATGGATAAATGAATAGATTGATAGGTGCTTGTTTGACCAAATAAATTGTCTAAATAATCATCTAGCTGAATTGTTGTACTTGGATGATTGGATGAATGGATGAAGTGGATGAATATTTGATTAGATGAATGAATGGAGAGATAAACTGCTTGTATGGAAAGTCTGAACACTAGTAAATTGATTAATTTCCAGATTTGTTGTCTAGTGAATGGCTGCCTTCCATCTGTAGGCTTTCTCCAGCTGCTGCTTTTGCTTCTGGGATACGAGAAAATGTACATTTTTTTTCCGAAAGAGAAAGACACTCATTTTTTTTTCAGTTTTCTTGCTAATTGGCATGAGGTCACTCCAATCACAGAATTAGAAAAAAAATCCCTTTTATTTTTTTTTAATGTCAAGCCATTTATCTCCCAAAGCTTGACACGAGTCACATGATAAGAGACAGAGAGTCAGGGACATCAAAAGTCGTGACTCCGAATGGTCTTCAAAAGATTTTATGTTCTTGCTTTTCTCTGTGAGTGAGTTCTATTTTTTCTGCTACTAAAAGGTTGAACTTGTGGAATTCCAGTCCCTTGGAATACATTTCTTAGTTCTTCTTCATCATTCATCACATATACACTGGGTGGGAGTGTTGTGGACATAAATGGTCTTGTTAGCTACCGTGTTAACAAGTAGTCATTAGAGATTCATCTTAAGCATGTCCTCACTCTTCCCTTTCCTTCCCCCCCTCTTCCCTCTTGTACAACCCATCTCTCACTTCTTCCTTACACACTGATCTGACATTTTCCCCTCCTTCTACAACTTCTGTTTGCTCCTCTTTTGTGGCATTCGTATGTTTCCTTCTTGCCTTTTTCCTCTTTCTTTCCGTCTATCCCGAGCTCTATGTTCTTGCCTCGTTCTCAGTCCCTTCCTGGTGTAAACTGATGAAGTGGTGTGTTGTGGTATGTTGAGAATTCCTTTCCCTGACCAAACCAGAAGCCTCTTGGCTGAAGTCCTCTCTACTTCCCGACCTCTTCCCAAATAAGGCTTCCCTTCTTCCAGCAGAGGAGGTGAAAAAAAGAGGCAAAGTGCAATGTGGATAGAGGGAGGGAGAGCCTGCTGAAGAGGAAGGCTTAGAGGAAAAAGGCCATCTCCTTTTAAGGCCACAGTTTCCTTTTCTCCCTCGCTCTCCCCATCTTCTGTGTGGCTAGTTCTCTAATGGTGAAGTCATTGCAGCTCTCTTAGTTTTAAGCCTGCTCTTTTCAGAGGGAGGACTCTCCAGCCACTGCATAAAACACCCACGCCCAGAGATCCGCACGCGCATACCTCCTAACACACACTCCTTCTGAACCGTGTGGAGGACCTTCATCCTAAAACCTATACAAAGTGAGTACATCTTTCATATCTTTTTTCTTTTCCTCATCTTTCCTATGCAGCATAGAAATACTTGAGTAGCAGTTTTAAACTTTGTGGATCACGTGACATGGTTAATACTCTTCATAGACGATGTGTTGAACGTTTATATAGTTGTGCTGGTCCTCACAAGTCCTTACTGAGCCTGACGATCTCTAATTTGTTTTGATGTGATGCTTGTGCGGCTTGAAACATGATTAAAAACCAAAAGCTAACAAAGACTAATATAGACAAAAAAAAAAAAAAAAAAAAAAACAATGGTACATGGTTGGAATTCCACTCCAATGAGTCTGGAAGCTTAACCACAAAAATTCCTGGATCATATTTATACAGAGAGTGAACTAGTGGGCTTGAAAAACGTATCTGCTCAACTCAGAAGACATTTTCCACATTTCTGCTTGTGTGAAAATGTGCAGACTTAACCAGTACAATACTGCCAACCATGGCAGATCTCTGACTCTGCTACTGTGTAACATGGATGTCATAAACCTCTTCCAGCCTTTCACCACAAATACAGATGATTGCCATAAAAGGTCCTAACCAGGAGTTCATCTACCACTAAGGCCCATTCCAATTTATTGACTGTCAGCGATTATTCTTGGTTCACACATCAACACACACAAACACAATCATTACCACTAGACATGTCCAAGGAACACACTTGTTAAAGTAAACCTTGAACATTTTATAATCAGACCTCCAAAAATGTACCTGGGCCATTTGCAGTAACCTTGAGCATCATCGGAATATTCAGGAATTCATCAGGAAATCTACTTTCAATGCCGTTTATTACATTAGTTGAAACACCATTAGGTTTGCAATAGTTGAAACTCTATTAGGTTTCAAAAAGTATTAAATGATTCTTTAGACCTTTTAAAGAAACAAAATATGGTTCTTCTGTAGTATTGCTGTAAAGAACCTTTTTCTGGCAGCAATACGTGGAACAGTCAAGCAGTAGCTAAGTGGTAGAACTGAGCAGTAGGAATGAAAGATAAAGATATCTGCCTAACGTTCCAGCTGCCATTCAGAGCTGATGTAATTACAGCATCACATGTGTTCATTCATTCCACTGATCAGAGCTCCAGAAGTTTCTTCACAGCCACTGTGGCAACAGTGGAAAAAGAATGTGATGGAATTAGCTGGAGTTAGAAACCAGGCATTGAGGAAAATGAAGACGTTTGTGTCATCAGATTCTCCAATCTCATGTCAAGTATGGATCAAGGGCAAAAACCACAGATTTATATAATTAAACTTTTTGTGCTTATACATTATCGTCTCCATAGTAACAAATCATAGGGATTTGATCTGATGAAGCTTTTTGTTAACATTTGTAGAAGGAGTCTCCAATGTTTGTAATTTGTAATATTGTTATTTGTTATAAAGTCATATATAAAGTTCCTCTCTGGTGTCTCTGTAACAAGCTACATGTGTTATTAATGTTAAGAGAAAATGAAGGAAGTCTTTATAAAGCTGTTATAGATTAAGTGAAAACAAGAACAATTCACATCATTAACGTTACCATAAATGGATAGGAAGATCTTGACATTCTTTAATTAGTAAACAATTGGCTACGGTAAAAGATGAATAAAAAACTTCACATGCTGTTGTTGGAAAATAATCAACACACCACACTACTTCATTGTATAGCATTCCATATCAACCTCAGAGGACTTGAATGAAAGAGTAAAAGTTTTGGCTTGGTTATATTTACATAAGAGACAGTTTGATATCCCTTGACAGGATGGGAGGCATTCCATAAGGTTGACTTCCTGTGTGGTTTCTGGCCAGCACTGGGCCAATCCACAAAGTCCTGCATTGTTTTGTCCATGGACATCCACATTAAAATGTTATAAATGGTTCATCAAAGTGTTAACCAGGATGTGAACAAACTCTAACAGCTTGACTTGCATATTCTTGCCCACCTCTAACCTCCAGGCCCAGAGCGTGGTGGTGTCCAGACAACAAGATGGCAGCACAGGTGACAGTGCAGCTGACTCTATAGAGCTGCTAATGTGTGTGGGCTTGGCATATAGGAAATTACAAATGTGCTTGTGCAGCCTTTGGAGCTTCCTTTGGCACAGTCCTTACTCTCAGGTTATCTCTCCAAACAACCGATTTCAAATTGGAACTAAAAATAATCAACTGTGTTCAGATGAAGATTCTTAAGGGCTGCTACAAACTGGCTTGATTTTATTTTCTGGCAGGAACACGTGCATGATTTGGGAAAACGTTTGTATGAAGATTTCACAATTGCGCTCATTTCTTTACGTGCCAGCTTAAGTCCACAATATTGGTTTTTGGCTGTTTTTCACTGGTTTGGATTGGCTTTGGCTTAAAGTAACATATTTTTAGCAGAAGTGAAGAGCAGACTGGGACACTGCTCATCTAAAAAAGTGCAAATACTTGATAGTACTGGAGTAGAGCAATTTTAACTGATTGTACATGATGTAGTGTTAGGTAAGTAAAATCGATAAGAAATATTGTACAGGAAATATTTGCTTACTGATGTTTCAAGCTTCACTCTGGGTTAAGTAGATCACCTTAAAACCTAAACTCCCTAAACTTTGAACATGCACAATTCAGAAACTACCCTAGAAAGTAGTTCACACAAATTTTTTTTTAATTATTCATCTATTTTCCTGCATTTTCTGGAGCAGGGAGCCCCAGGCATGGCCAACAAAGGTCCATCCTACGGACTGAGTCGCCAGGTGCAAGACAAGATCGATAAGAAGTATGACCCCGATCTTGAGCAGCGTCTGGTGGAGTGGATTATGGCCCAGTGCGGTTCTGGTGTGGGGAAGCCTGCAGAAGGAAAGCATGGCTTCCAGGATTGGCTGAAAGATGGATGCGTGAGTGATCATGTCTCTCTTGCTGATGCTATCTATAATGGCTACAAAGACATTAATCAGAAGATCTCAGAATTCTCAGGAACGATAATAGAATCTATGGAGGCCAGTTTTGTATTGTTAATACAGGGTCTTACTTGGCTTCATTATGTATTAGAAACTTTAGTATTTGAGTCAAAAATACTTCAACAACTTACTGGTTGAGTGCCTGACTGCAGGTTTTTTTCCAGGAGGCCACCTCTGCAGCTATCCAGTATGATACTTGACACATTAAACAAATGAAATCATTTATGAATACATTGATAATGATCAGCACTAATTACACATAGATCCTGACTGGTACAATGATTATTGTACACAGTTTGACTCTATTGCCCCTGCTCTCTGGTTCAAAAGGAACAAGTCTTCCAAATCAGAGAGACATCAACTAATTATAGTCATCTGATAGATTTTTTAAATTAGAATAAAGCGATACTAAGTAAATGTTAACAAAACATACATCTTTACACTCCCAGATAGCTATGGTACCAAAATTTTCCATGCCTACATGGGAAGACCCAACAATACTAACGAATGTAAAAAAATCCATCATGGCTTCTCTTTACAAGGGTACAACACCTGAACTTTCATTTAGTCTTCTCTGTGTTTCTCAGGTCCTGAGCGAGCTCATCAACAGTCTCCATGATGTAGACAAGCCTGTAAAAAAGATCCAAAGTTCACCAATGGCCTTCAAACAGATGGAGCAGGTGTCTCAGTTCCTTAATGCTGCAGAGGCATATGGCGTCACCAAAACCGACATGTTTCAGACTGTCGATCTCTGGGAGGGTGAGTAAACCAGTATGTAGTTCATCATGTCATAAAATGGCCCATTTAACACAGCAATATTAAGTCCCAGGAAATGTGCCAGAAGCTATAGCGTTTATTTACAGTCTATTTGCTTGTGTTCTCTAGTTGCTTGTGTTAAAATAATACCTCTATTTCTTATGCCCAAAGGAAAAGACTTGGCTGCAGTGCAACGAACACTGATGGCTCTTGGCAGCATTGCAGTCACAAAGGATGATGGGACTTTCCGTGGTAACCCTGACTGGTTCTTCAAGTGAGTAGTGACTAAAGCTGCAATATATGCAGTACATCCAAGGGTTAGTTCTGTGTTCTTCATTATGGGTTGGTGTTGCTCTAACTGTGATAGCGAAACACTATTTTTTTAAGCCTTTAAGGGTTTCTTTAGATGGAAAAGCAAAAAGACAAAGATTTAACTGGCCTTTCACCAAACGTTGTAGAAGATATGCCCGCTACGAAGCTTCACTGGTTATCAAACATGAATGAAAATGTATTCAAAATTTTCAGTTTATTATGTACAATATCTGTTAATTTAATTAAGATTTAATTACAACTCGATTTTCCTTGCTGTGGTTTATAGCTGCTTATAACGTACTGTAAATATCTTGTGTTCTTGTCAATATTGCTGTGAACTACAATACAATATATGACAATATAACGACAATATAACAATTTATATTATGCTTTCATTCCTAACAGACAAAACTAGCTTTCTAAAGAGGTTTAGTTTGGAACCATAACTAAATGGAACACCTTGTTATAAGGCTTCACATTGAACCTTCAAGATGTTCCCCAGAAAGTACAACCCACAAAACCCTAAACAATCAATGTTGCATTGATGATAGCGCACACATTCCTTCATCAGTGTATATGTACCTCTGTGATTACTCTGGTGTATCCTTGGAGATGACGTGTCCAGCATTGTTTTTTTGCCTGTTACAGGAAAGCTCAGGAGAACCGGAGGGACTTTTCTGAGGACCAGCTAAAATCGGGGAAGAGTGTTATCGGCCTGCAGATGGGCTCCAACAAAGGGGCATCCCAAGCTGGCATGACAGGCTATGGTAGACCCAGGCAGATCCTAAACCCTTAAATACACTAATTTCCAACCCCCATCCATTCAATTCCCCTTACCCTTACAACGCTAAACATGCGCCAAAGTCTTAAATCTTCCACACCGACCGTATAAAGACAGCATAAGGAGATAAACATATACACACTCATGCACTCCTACACTGCTCAGATATGAAATCAGTAACTAATCAACATATTGTAAATCTTGGACAAGGAGTAATGAGTTGCTGAAAACGTTAAACAAATTCCGAAATACAGCAGATGAACAATGTAAATTTGTTAACTTTTGGCTGTCGTGCTGATGTTCTAAAATTTTAGTATCAATGTAATAAAAGAGGTAGCTGACTAACAAAAGATTTTAATCATTTGGATGTCTGTGATAACACTTTTATTTTAGCAAACCTGTACTTCTATGGTCAAAGTTCTATGCAAATAAAGGTATGCTAAAACAAGCGATTGGAATAAGATTGAAATTTCTAAAATGTGAGGCTGTTTTTCTCTCCTGTCCAAAATCCAGCACAGGTCCAGCCTTGTATTTTTGTATTTTGTCTAATTAAAAGATGACTAAAAAAAAAAGAGAGATTTTATATCTATTTCTTGAAACAGCTATTGAAAAAAACAATGTACAAGACACTACATTCAGGGCAGATTTATTAAATACATCCTTGTAATGCTGAACATGCAACCAACAGTGACCCTCGTACTAGACCTTCAATTCACTTCCATTAGCAAAGACTCATTTAAAAACCAGTATTCACATGTATGTGGTACTATATATTTGGATATTTAAGAGAATCACTTTATTTGGGGAAATACTTAAGAATCTTCTGGCAGTCGTTATTTCAGAACACTGTTTGAAATCACCAAAACAAACACGCCCCTAACCCAAATGGGTGTCACCCCGTTTTGATACATACATACGCAACCCAGGCAACTATTATGGTGGAACCTGCTGGGGCAGCTGGCCGAGGGGATATTTTTTATCAATAAATGAACTGAATGAGTAATACTATGGTAATACAAATGTGTTTTTGTAGTACTGTGTTGTACCGTGAAGGTTTTAGCTCCGTTTCACGCGGAAGACGACGTTTAACACCTAGAACCCGAGGCAGAGGAAACAGCAGGTATCCGCCATTTCAATGTTTCAATCGCTTTCAGGATAATGTCAGACGATAATGAACACTCTCTCTGCCGCATATTGACAAGACATGCCCCTTTCTGCTCATTGGCTACACGTTTGTTTTGTTAGTCGGCCCGACTCAGTTTTCTGAAGCATAAAGGTGCACCCCACCTTTAAGGTTGGACATCAACAATAGAAATCAAAACAGCAATGAACTTCATAATAGATTAGCGGGATACAGGGCAGCAGATTGCTGTCTGCCCTCTTCCGCATACATGAGCTTACCTACAGTACTTAACGATTGCCTATTGTCGCTGTGATTGACAGGGGAGTGAGAGTAACCCTTCCTTTCCGACAAAAGAGCATGTCATAATTTTCTACCTCACAGCTTGAACTGTACGAAAGCCTTTTTTCAACTGGGCCACTGATCACACTAAAATATATCTGACCAACGACTTTACAGTAGCTTGGCTGAAAACATAGCGTTCAACATCTGTATTTAATATTACATAATATTCACATGCTGTGAGACATCATCTGAAAAATGTCACTAATTCTGTATTCCAGTTAGTGATCTGCTTATTAATTGATTAAGCCTAGTTGATTGAACTGCTAGGAAGGATTTAAAAAATTTATTCTGCAGGATAATTATTAATATAAATTGTGTGTTCATATCCATATCAGCACCAGTGTAGTCCTAAAAAAAATAAAATAAAATAATTGAATTGAATTGCACAGGATAACTTTTCACTGCTTCAAGCAAAGATATTTTAAAATAAATACCCATATTTAATTACAAAAGTACCACCAGTAAGTGAACTAGGAGAAGAGATTCAGCCAAAATGACTTTATTGACTTTATTCAGACCAGCTGTTGATCATATTTTTGTCTTTGGATTGTCAAACAGGTAAAACACTTCACCTCAGTAAAAAGACTCGCGTCTCAAAAGGCATCAGTTCTTATAGAAATATCAGTATATTACATGTATTGCCAAATTAATTGCTCATTGTTCTTACTTTTTAATATTAAACACTGGGTAAAAAAATTCAAAGGAAAAAAGGGTGTTATACTGGACGCATTGATTCCACTTGACCCAGTAAACAAAATGTAAAGAAAAACCTGAAAAAGTATAATTTAATAAAAAATATTTAATATAAAATATTTCTGAAATCATACACTCCTCCTCTTCATTCACGTTCTCACTCACACACACACACAGACACACACAGACACACACAGACACACACAGACACACACAGACACATACACACATTTGTGAGAGTATATTCACTGTATCAAGTAATTTGTTAATTTCACAAGCAGGATTCTGCTCCTGCTGTAAACACATTGATTCTTGCTCATTAATTACTAATACGTTGTTTAGTTGAACCCCGTCGTTGTGCCCCAACGGAACAGTGTGCAGCTTCAGAATCAACACGAAAGCACATCACTGGGTGTGCTGGAAGGTCCACGTAACCCTAATAAAGTCACAGCTAATCACCTTACAGTTCTGGACTGAACACGTGTAACTGGCCAGTGTGGATACGGGGACTAGCTCGGGTGATTAAGGTGCATTAGTTACATCAATCCCCACCCACCCTCCCCCCACCTGAGTGCTATGTGTCATCATCGTTTCCTATAAGGGGCATTTTGGCCTCTAAGTCCGTCAGTGGCTGCATTTCCAGAAACTGGCCGTCTTTTGCAATGGAGGCTCCACACCGCAGCCCGTGCCAATGCATGTGGGTAAGCGTCAGCTCCAGGATATAGTACAGGAGCCAGCAGAGTGCAAAGCAGCCCACGAGCAGCAAAATCTGCAACGAGACACAAAAGAGTGTTAACGATATCGCATACAGAAATCCGATCTGATATCAGATAATTATTACACACACAACCCTCAGCAAAGTGATGTGTAACAGGGTAAAATTATTCGAGTTCATGTTCTGAGTGGTGTAACACAGTGGTTTCCTGATTTGGGGCAGTGGTGGCTCAAGCTGCCATTGTTGGGCCCTTGGGCAGGGCCCTTAACCCTCACTGCTCTATGGGTGCTGTATCATAGCTGACCCTGTGCTCTGATCCCCAACCTCCACAGCTGAGATATGTGAAGAAAGGATTTCACTGTGCTGTAATGTAGATGTGACAAATTAAAGGCTTCTTCTTCTTAAAAGGTATCCACAGGTATTATCTGAACGCTGCTAAGCTAAACAGTTAGAGCAGTGCTACATTTATCTGGCTTAGCTATTGCTGCTTTACAAGTTTATTCTAGGATTTCAAACTAAACATCATGTCAAAATATTTGGGGTTTATCTCAGGAACACGGAGCATGAGGTGGAATGGGAGGTGATGTTGCCATCAAAAAGCAACAAACACACTTGGACACACGCTTGGTGACACATGCTTGGTGACACACACAGACACGCACTCGGACACACGCTTGGACACACACACTCGGTGACACACACTCGGACACTCACACACTCGGGGACACACTCACACACTCGGGGACACACTCACACACTCGGGGACACACTCACACACTCGGGGACACACTCACACACTCGGGGACACACTCACACACTCGGGGACACACTCACACACTCGGGGACACACTCGGGGACACACTCGGGGACACACTCACACACTCGGGGACACACTCACACACCCGGGGACACACTCACACACTCGGGGACACACTCGGGGACACACTCGCACACTCGGTGACACACTCACACACTCGGGGACACACTCACACACTCGGGGACACACTCACACACTCGGGGACACACTCTTGGCGGCACACTCTTGGCGGCACACTCTTGGCGGCACACTCTTGGCGGCACACTCTTGGCGGCACACTCTTGGCGGCACACTCTTGGCGGCACACTCTTGGAGGCACACTCTTGGAGGCACACTCTTGGAGGCACACTCTTGGAGGCACACTCTTGGAGGCACACTCTTGGAGGCACACTCTTGGAGGCACACTCTTGGAGGCACACTCTTGGAGGCACACTCTTGGAGGCACACTCTTGGCGGCACACTCTTGGCGGCACACTCTTGGCGGCACACTCTTGGTAGCACACTCACACACTCGGACACACACTTGGTAACACACTCGGACCCACACACTTGCTAACACACTTGGTGACACACTTGGTGACACACTTGGTGACACACTTGGTGACACACACTCGGACACACACTCGGACACACACTCGGACACACACTCGGACACACACTCGGACACACACTCGGACACACACTCGGACACACACTCGGACACACACTCGGACACACACTCGGACACACACTCGGACACACACTCGGAGGAAACTGAAGAACCTGAAGGAAATCCACATGGTCACTGGGAAAAGGTAAAATTTCACACAGACAGTAACCTGAGCTGAGGATCAAACCAGGAAATCTGAAGCTGTGAGCCACTACCTGCCGTTCCACCGTGCCAAATCCAGCACCTAATTATTTTTTGACCCAGAGAGATTTCACTTTGTTTAAACGATCTGATTTTATTTCTAAACTAAACGTCTGAGACCTTACTGGCAGGCTTCATAATATTAACACGCGCACTTATTAATAAAAATACAACGCGATGCTCAACTGGTGGCTGTCAGCTTTTACTTTTAGCTTGTGTCAATGCTATCTGCAAGAATAGAGGATAAGGATAAGCACAAAGGATTTTAATTATGGAACATCTGGAATGTGTTTAACGCTTAAAACAGATGTAGAATGCATTTTTATTAGGTGCTGCCAATTAAAAAGAGAGTGTGTGTGTCTGTGTGTGTGTGAGGCTGAGGCACAGATAATACCTTGAAAGAGCTGGAGGTAAAAGGTATTTCCACTTCAGGAGGAATGTCCAAGCCAGGTGGACATGGTATGGAGAAATTGCTGTTTAAAAACTGGCCACTCATAGCCTCTTCGACAAGCCTGTCAATTAACATAACCACAACCATCCAATCAGAGTTAAGCTCCAGTGAGGGAACACTCCCGGCCCCCAGGAGTACATTCTCGTAATGTGTCTTAAATGCAGTAACAGCTGGCCATCTTTCTCACCTCTGTCTGTTCAACACCTCCTCGAAGGACATCTCCGAACCGTACAGAGTGAGCTTCCAGTGCTTCAGGGTGCCCAGAGAATACGATGAATCTGCTGTAACTGAAAAGAAAAAAAAAAGAATACAAGGCTGTCTGAGTATAGGGCACAGGCTGAATATATTTAGAAAGTGCCACATCTTAAAAAGAGTCTCACCGTGGTCAGTGACGTGGAGGCTGTACTGGCCTAAAGCTCGCTCTCCCCAGCACCGAACCGTGGAGAAAGACCAGTCTGTGAATCCAGAGGCATCTCTGTACAAATAAAAAACTGTCTGTGATTAACTAGTCGGAGAAGAGATTGCTAATAAGAATCACTCCTTATTAGTGTTTAAAGAAGCAGTCTGTAAGTTTTAAAGTGTGTTACAAACTATTGTGATATTTGTCTTCCTCTTTATTGTCTGACCCCAAACACACACAAAAAAAACGCACAGCTAAGTAGAATCTGATTATTTCTGGGACAGAAAACTCAAACCTGTGTCCTTAGATAAACAACCTATAGCAGTTTTTTGCTCTGCTAACTTTGCTATTTTATATCATTTTTAAAGGTCTGGATTTTTTTTCTTAAGGACAACATGATGAGAAATAGTTAGAGAAACTGAGCTTACGTGTCCAAGGCCCTTTTGGCTCCGACGAGTGAGGTCATGCCGCTTGGGCAAACGAGCACGATCTCGACAGCTCCGCGCCGTGGGTGTTTTATCGTCACCGTAACAACAACATGCTCTAAGGAACTTATCCCTGATTGTCTGAGATCTACAGCTGTGACTGAGAGAGAGAGAGAGAGAGAGAGAGAGAGAGAGAGAGATAACAGTTTGTTACCATGTGTTTTATAATCAGTAATATTCATTAATAAAAGTGATTCGTTTTATTTGACACAGATTTATTTGTGGATGGCTCACTAGTCTCCCACCAAAACAGTTCCGACACAAACAGATGTTTGGGTTCGAGTAACGTATCGACAAATTGATCCAGACAAAACCATTCCTGGTTATGAGAACCAGCGAACGAAAGCGATCAAAGTTTGAATGAATTACTCTTGTGAATTATTCTTATTCCTGTAACATAAGAACTCTGAAACAGACTTGCTGATAGACAATACATGCTTTCTTTTTCTTCAGAAAAAAACGACAACAGGTGGTCCTGTCAGCGGTGTGTGATGACCCTGCAAACACACAGTAAAACACTTTCGCAGGGAAAAAGAAATAATCTTGTGGACTTGTCCTCGCCTTATGGAATTCCTGCCCCAGTGTCCAGCGGGCTGTAATTCCTTGGCATTTCCTCAAACGTTATTTGCTAATGTCCTCCCACACACCATCTCCATATAGGGAAGCGGCCTTAAGGCGCGTGCGCGAGAGAGAGAGCGAGCGAGAGAGAGAGAGAGAGCGAGTGAGAGAGAGAGAGCGGGCGAGAGAGAGAGAAATGAGAAAACCAGACACGGCCAAAGTAGGTGTCTTAAATTTATAGTTGGCTTGTTTAAGCCTATAGATGTCAGGGTGATATAAGTGCTTACTAGGTGAACGATAACGAGCCTCGGTTTTTAAGTACAGTTCAAAGTATCGAGTTCTCAGAACGGCAGGCATCCGCAGAGGAGGAAAACCAAAAGATCGTGGCCAACCACGCAAAATATAAACAGCAGCGCACACGGCAAGACCAGCATAAACAAGTGACGAGCATCTGATGAGTTCAGAAATCCATGAGGAGAGTTAACTGCATACTGCAACTCCCATGAGCCCCACACACACACACACACACACACACACACACACACTCAAGTAAGCTGAGAACGGTGTTACGCGTCTATTTTTCCCCCCAAGAGAAAGTTTCGAATACGCCACAGATCAGTGTTGCACCTTTTCACAAATCTAACCGCTACGTTTGTCTCATCTGTTGCTTCTCATTTTGAACATGACTCTTGAGAGCAGAGGCATTTACAGAGACTGAATCATCCACCCCAGAGCTGTCACAAAGCCTGTGTGGGAGATCAAATGTTCAAAGTATTCTCTACTACACGGCTATAAAAAAAATTGAAAGAAAAAGAAGCCGACTCCAGAGGTCTCGGGTGGAGATCACCTACAGACTGACATCATCAGACTTATTCTAATCAGGTGGAATTAATTATTCATTAACTTTTGCTTCTTATTGAACTGATGCAATTCTCTTTGCCCTAAAAGCTTTTATCAAACCATCTCCTGCTGAGACAACTTCAGATTAAACTGCTCAATGGGAAGCAGACACGCGGGGAGGCAAATGCTCCATTCTGAATGAACCTTCTGCATTTTTTGGACTGATTCGTGTACGTTAGCATGTTTTCTTGGGCAGTGGCAAGAAATTCTCTTTCTTTCACATTTGTGCAGACACACACACGCTTTTCTCAAACAGATGAAGGCAAACCTCTAATTAGAGATTTGACTTAATGAGGCAAGCTACAGATATGTTAGTATGTGTGATGAGTCAACAACAGCGTGTCACTCTTTTTGGCAGGAGACGACAAACTAGCGAACAAATGAAGGCAAACAGACAGACAGGGAGAAAAAAAAGGGGGGATGAGAGATGGCGTGACTTCTCTTCTCTGTGTATTCAGTGACACAGATGTTGCAAAACATTGCCTAATAAGGGCAGATTGGTGATTGCCAGTTTGGGAGGGACTTTGCCAAACTCTCTCTCCCTCTCTCATAATCTCAAACAAACACTCACTCTGCAATCAGCCTCCACGGTAACGAGTAGCAGGATCTGGACGACAAAAACAGACCGATTCGAATTTAACTACAGACCACAACTACAGAGACTTGCCCATTTATACATGCGATAGAAAGTAGAGCTTGACTAGAACGCCAAAGATGCCTTTACAAGCAACTGAATTTAGACGTTAATCCGAATTGTTCTTACCTCTTGTGAAGTCTGTTTTAAATTCCGAGTTGTTTTTTGTGCAAAAATACAATGATAATCTGTCTATTATGTCTGAACAGAAAATGATCTCTTCGTTATCTGTAGAGCGGTGATACTCTCGTTTCTTATTGGATGATGTGTTTCCTTTAAACTTAGTTACAGCTGCACAATTTTCGCTAAAGGCTATCGTTTCCATAGTAACAACTAACGCTTATTATTGTATTGTAAAGCAACTGACGATGCCCATGGAGCATTTCTGGAAGGAGACTTTTACGTTTTATACTGTAATTTTCAAACATTGCAGTGCAAGCCTGCCATATAACTCTGATAAGTAACGCATCGATTGAAGGTATTAGATAAATTACGTTATCCTGCAAGTTACTCGAACCATGAGATTGAGCAGCACACACGACTTTCCCAGAATTCATGAATCATCAATCCCTGCAACTATTTAAACCATTAAAGCTATACTGAGAGAAAAAAAGTATTGCAGTATTGCATTTGTAAAGGAAAATATATTTTTAGCTTTAGTGTTTAAAGCCAGTCTGTGGTTTTGGGCCTTTCATGCTTTGCTAAATCTTCCATGCTTTGCTAAATCTGTCTGCCGGTGATGTCACCATGTGTTAGAGACGGTAATCAGGCTACTGATGAGAGACAACAAGCAACGCTGAAGAATGTTTTACGGGCCAAAACCTGGTGTGGAAATTACTGCTCTGTAAGACCCTTTTGTTGCTGCTGGATGTAAAAGGAACATTTTGTAAACACAAATAATTATTTTTACGAACAAACACAGACCTCACAAAAGAGATAATTGGTTTGAGGTTAGTTTTTTTTTATTTCTCTGTCTCTAACAGTTAAGGTGCTGGGTGTCACTTGATCAGTTTTTTAAATCTGTACCAGTGCCCTTCATGTTCATGTTCACGTTTACATGGGTCTTACCGTTCCAGTTGAGGATAAGTTTGTTCGGATAGGCAGGGATCGTCTCTCCTTCTCTTAAAACCGGGCTCTGATAAGACGCCAGGAGTGGCACGGTCTCCCAAACCTGTGCACACAAACATGCTCACACTTACTTCTGAGGCTCATGTACAGCGCTGAAAGTAAGAGCACAGATGAGAAAATGTACCTTAGCAGCGTTGACCAGTCTCCAGGCATTGAGCAGACCGAACCCATGCTTGTGACTGTGGTGGAAGCCAGCGCCATTTTTCTCCCAATCTACATCGGTGTCATACTACACACACACGAACACGAAGTTTATACAAAATCCATGGATGTTAGCATCATGAACTGAATCCTACTACACAACTGAATAAAATATATTGTAAAATAAAATATTTAACACTAACAAAGATAAGGATATGACGTCCTATTCGTTTGGAATAAAATGTCTAAATCTCCTCTTTGTTCTTGTTACCTTGTCAAATGTCTCCTTAAAAGACCTCACTGAGTAACACATTTGTCTGATGCCACCGAGAGCAGAACAGTTTAATAAAATATGCTTTCGAGGACGTCTGCACGGTGCCTGTTCGCCTCGTTAATAAAGACTCAGTCTTCTGACAAAGAACTCGATTGCTTTTATGCAACTTATGTGAAGTGACACAGTTAGAAATCTTCACGACGGTATTGTAGAGATAGGTTGCACTTTTAAGTGTTCCTGTTTTTATTACTGCCTTATTATACATCGTGAAAACATCACCCAGACCTGTATTTAACCCAGATTCTTGCCCTTGTCTTTATTAAAATGTTCCAGACTGTATTGTGTTTAGTCTTGAATGAATTAGGGTTAGGCTGCATTTATGCGTTAAAGAAGAATGTCTAAAGATAACCAACTTATTAATATACGTAATCGTACTTTATGATGACTCGTACTTTGATGAATGCCTGTACATTTTCTCCTGTGGATTTATAATGTTCTGCATGTAATGGTGTAGTTGACCCCACAGCTGCCCACACACACACTGGACATGTGTGTTTATTTGCGTGTTTGTAACACAGGTCATACCTGTGTAGCCGTGTACGTGATGATGTGCTGAACGTCCCGCCATGTTAAGCAGGGTCGCACCTGCAGCATCAGTGCCACCATGCCTGCTGCCAATGGAGCTGCTGCTGATGTACCCGTGTGACCTTCGGTACAACCTGTGCCCTCTTGGAGAGACCAGTCTGATGTCACCTACACACAAACACTCAGTATATAAAATTCAGTATATACACAACGCTGTAGAAATCTTAATTACGATTGGTCAGAATTATATTATATCAGAATTATGCAAAATATATGCAGCGAGTTCACAGAGAAGTCTATAGACTGCTTGTTAACAGACATAAAGTTCGGACGGCTTAAAATAACCAAACCCGGTAGCAGCACACTGGAATACAAGACACAATGATAGAAAGCTAAATATCTTCTAAAATTGTTTCATGAAAAGATATTTTTATTTTGAATACAATGCATTCTTGCCGTGGTACCCGAAAAGCATCCTAAGTGTTGAGTGAGCTGAGAAAAAGAGCATGAAACTCTGTTCTTGTTATTGAACGGTGGTAGAAAGGCAATATGACTAACTGTGAGCACTTTCTTTTGAGTCTGGTTGAGGTTTTGGATGGCTATAATGGCTAAAACACAGCTGAGGTTGGGGGTTAGCGCTGCCAAAACCATGTCGCTATGGACACGGGGGTAAATAATGCCAAACAGAGCTGCAGGCTTTTTCAAAGTCTTCTTCAAATGTTCTCCCCACACGCTCCTTGGCTAGAACTTTCTTTAACAATACTGTCTTGTGCTAAGAGTCTATAGGTTTCCAAGACAACCTGCATCGTGACGTGTCACCGTTACTGTATACGGCTACACAGTGAGAGTGTACAGAGCTATGGATAGAGTGGACCTGTCATACAAACCTGCAGTGTGTGTCATGACCTGGACGCTATGCAGAAGACGTAATTACACCCTTCACCATAAGACTTTAGAAATGATAGTAAGAATGTCAGTGCTGTTTATCTACAGGTTTATCCAGTTACTCGGCTTAACAGGTTTACCTTTCTTACTTTTACCTGTACCTTACTTCCGTTACAGATCAGAGTTCCTTAAACGAGGATTAAAGCGAAGACTGATGATGTTGTTAAATGGATAAACGGAGGTCTTTTTAGCTAATCGGTATCCTTTTTTTTTTTTTTTAAATTGTGTGTATCTCAGAAACCATTACAGGATTCAGACTCACGATGCTGCGCAGTTGTCTTCCTCCACTGCTGAAAGTCACAGCCAGCATGGATGCACACTCTTCTGCATAGAACGGCATCTTCCCGTTCTCGTCTACTGCCCCTAACACACACACACACGTGAATATAATATGACGTACTATAACAAATCATGAGTTTCTTAGGTTTTAAATATGAAATTGAAATATTAATTTGGTTGTTTAATTCATTATTTTTACCAATGGTGACTGTGTAGATAGAGTTAGCGTAACCGTCGTAGTTGCAGTTGTCGTTAAACAAGCCTCCGTTGCCGCTGGCGACAACAAAGATGCTCCCGAAGCCTCTTCTGCCAGCTAGAACTCCATGTTTTAGTGCTGCCTGTTAAGATATTTATTAAAACCAAATTACAGATGAACAGACCCAGTCAGAGTTTATAGTCCAGTACAATGCCTGTTATCAGAGCTAAACTAAAACCAAACAGTGCAGCAGTACTTTGTAGCTAATACGTATGTTTTACTTGATACTCCTGTGTAAGACAGATAAACGTGTGGTATCCAACTTTCCAGAACATTGTTCCTTTCATCTGATTCAGGAAACGTCTCTCAGGGGAGCCGATTCATCTCGTGCACTCTGCCTCAATGCTAAAAATAAGTTCTTTAACAGGTTTCTGCTTTTCCTATTCCTCAAAATATGTCCTGCTCTGCACTCGTAACCCTGGACGCTTTGGACGGTGATCTTCCTTGTCGTTTTTTTATTGAATAAGTAACCGTCAGGCTATTGCTCATCTGTTTTCCAGACACGTTTAAGTTTTGAGAGTCAGTTGTGGGTTTCAGAAGAATTACAGATTCAACATACAAATGCAGGTTAAAACTCAGCCAGGGGTTTAATTCACATTTCATTTTATAATTCCAACTTCCTTACAAATCTTTACATTAACAGGGGACAAACCCCAAGAGCTCTGTAATACATTTTGTGCAGAGTACAACAGCTACTGTGATTCGGTTCAACGGCCCGCTGAGACGAGCTGAAATAACTGTTACTAAACGCTTTCCATAACGCATGCCAAGTCTGTGAAGGGGGACGTAGCAGGAAATGCTGCCTTGTGACTTTTGAATAATTAATGACGTGCTAACTATGAACGTTTGCATGAACCTTAAGCACGGATTACGTCGAATTCGTGCTCTTTTACTTGAGATAAATAAATAAATAAATAAAACAGCAGCTTACAATACTCGATATTGCTCAACCCTGATCTGTGTTTTTGATTAAGTCAAGCACTCATGCTGATTAGGCAAAAAAAATGCACGTAGATGGAGTCTGAATCAGAATAAAACAGATCAGATTTCATGCAGAAACATGACAGAAAAGTGGAGGGAAATGATTTCAACTGAGAAATCTAATCAAACCTTTATTTTTTTTTCTCCCTGTGTGTTAAATGGCATGGGTTCTAACCACTGACCGTAAAAACATCTGGATTGGATACGATTTCTTTGTAACTGAGTGGATGGAAAGCTGAATAGTTGGATCCAAAAATTCTTGACTGACAGGAATTCTATGCTTGGTGAAGAAGTGAAATCCCACTGCATATTATTCCCCTTGTGCAGGAAAGCCAGCAACAATGAAACTAAACTTCTGACTATATTGAATTAGCTTGTGTTACAGAACCTGGACCTTTCACATCTATAGACATAACCACGAACCCTCCTCTTCCATGGAGAGGAAATCTGACACGGCAGAGGCCCAACAACAGGCCTTTTATTCCCATTGTCTGTCTCCAAATATGCAATAATCTCTTTTTATAAATAAAAAAATACTAATAAATTAGACATGTATATGCATACACATCAACATGCATTAATAAATGTCAATAATTTAATAAACACTTAAACACTATCCTGCTTGGAGAAGCTCCATGAGTTCAAAAATGTGAAAACTGCTATATAAATGTGTGCTTGCACTAATAGAAAACTTCAGGATTCAGAAGTCTGGGCAGAAACATGTAAAAAACCCAAAATCAAGCAGTCTGTAGCAACTGTGTTCTGATACATATCCTGTACTAAGTAAAGAATAAAACACTTTTTTTTTTTTACACGTCAGTAATTTGCTGAGTGCACTTTTTTACTTCCTACACAAGGAGACTTTTTATCTGTTTCTAGTTAATGGTTTGTACCATCTATGATCATCAGCCTTACATTAATGTGAATCTGCAGCCGTACAAATCCCTGCCTAGAGTAGAGTTTTTTCTACCATAACATGTACTACCAAGACAGGTACAGTTTAATGATGGTGCCCCCTGCAGGAGAAAGAGGTAAATACAAGAAGAACCGCATGGCAGTTAAATGATACTAGATATACACAACAGGAGCTGTAGCACAGACCTGGCCTAGGGGGTGTGGTCCATCGACAGTCCGTCCGTCGTCATCTGGTCCCCAGCTACAAAAAAATGACATACGGTGGGTAATAAAGCTCTGCATAATGAAGTGGATACTGAGGTGGTACAGGGTATCGTTCTTCTGCTAACGGTCTTGTATTTCCTCCTCATTAACATTCAAACATGGTATCGTTTCACACTGTACAACTTTGGCAAAAAGGTGGTGTTTTGTATCCTGGCGAAAAAGCAGTGATGTCCTCGCATCTAAATTACGAGTGTAAAACGTTCCTCTACCCGGGGTTAAAAGCAGGGATTACAACAATTATAAATTGGGGTTAAGTGCAGCCTGAAAAGCCCTTTTGTTTATGTCTTTGGTATCTATGTTTAAACAATTCAAACAGACCCGGTGTTAATATTCTAGCAAGTAACTAACAGATTGCTATACAGTGGCCACATACATATGCGGTATGATGCTGACTAAAGTAATAACCTGCTACTAAAAATAAATAACAAGAAGTGGTTCTCAAACTGTGAGTCATTCCGGAATTACAGATTGTCCTGTAATTCATTCATGTTGTCCTGTAACTCATTCATAGGTACTGCAAAACCTTTACATTAGACACTGTAGAATTAAGAAGTATACGATTTAAAAAAAAAAAAGTACCTGCAGCTGTAAACATCATTGACCTGGTAATGTTTATTAAAAGCCACGGCCTCCATGCTGTCGGTGAGCGGACCGTCCAGAACTCTGATACCTGAAAAGGAAAGGTCATATTTGAGCAGGTCATAGGCATCATGAACAGTAAAATCAACACAACTCTAAGAGTTCTCTTCATTTTTTATAGTATATAATTTGTTAAAGCTGAAAGTATGCTCTAGGCAAAACATGTAATCAGGGTGTGTCCATGCGTGGTATGTGTACATGTACACGTGGTATGAGCACAGGTACACATGGCATGTGACTCCTTTACATGTGACACTACTGACCTGCCACCTTGCTGCCGTAGGCAACTCCCACGGCGCAGAAGCTGTTGTTAGGCACTGCAGCAATCTCGCCTGCACAACGTGTACCGTGGTGGTTATCGCTGTGCGAGTCTGGGTGTGGCATCGGATCTGGATCATTTGAATTCAGATCATAGCTGCCTTCCGGAGACTGAAACAAAGGCGCGATTTGATGAAAGAACATTTAGTTAGCTCAACAAGAGATGATAGGAAAAGGGAATGCTGATGTGCTCACATAGTTGGGCTGAATGTCCTCCAGTGTGTGCTGCAAGCCGTCATCCACTACGACCACAGTGACGCCCGTACCGGTGATGTTATGCTCCCACACGCCGGTCACGTTGATGTCCATGCCCTGCCTCACGTCATTGTGCTGTTAAAGAGAAACACAGGACTAAAGAATGGACGCAGAAGTGATGATATTAGTCCTCTTTGGCATGGAGCTCAGACCCTGTTTCACACAGCAGTCGCTGTATTCACACAGCAGTCGTACTGCATTCACACAGCAGTCGCACTGCATTCACACACACTTACACAGCAAAGATACAGCCGTCACTCTGTAACATTCACAAGGAAGCTACTTTGTATTTGTGCAGCATATATGAAACATTCAGACACTATTTGCACCGCTTTTACGCCACACTCACACTATATACATGCATCACACAAGACATACTGACACTGCACTTTATTTCCCTACTTAAACTCACCAAATGCCACTGGCTCGGATATTTGGGATCGTTGAAGGTCAAGCTCCTCTTGGACCTGCGCAGAACGTTCTCCTGCGAGTGCCAGACCACATGAGGATGACTGTCCAGTGTCTGGCCAGCTGCTATATGGTGCTTGTCCTCGTCTGTCACCTGGCAGAGCAGGTAATGGCCATGGAGTTGCCCGATCTGCCCATGGCTTTCGAGACCAGCCTCTAGTGCCACGTGTTTAGCGAGCTCGTCCAGGGAGTTTTCATGTGGCTCAGATCTGTGGCTCAGCTGCACTACCCACGAGCGCCCAGGTTCACAGGACAGAGTTGCAAATTCAAGTAAGCAAAAAGACTGCAGAGGGAGCGTTGACAGGAACAGCAGGGCAATGAAAAGGGGGAAGGGGGGTGATGCCATAGCATCAACAGGTGCCACTTTCAATGCGGCTGCACCACATTAGCCCCAAGCCCTGAAACAGAATGGAAAAAAAAAATGTCTGCGGTTTGCTGGTGACAGTAATGATTATTTTCCCACAACAGCACATCTTAAAGCATTTCAATTCCTTTTACCATTTAGAGTTATATGTTATTTCCTGTCATCTCACATGTAATGACCGAGACAACACCTGAGACGTGTACTTCACAAAGAGGTTTACTGCATACTTTACTTAGCAACACTACATGCTCTCCGTTCATGAAACACAACAGCAATCAATGCCGGGAACGTTATTTCTTAAAGAGGCAGTACAACACTACATCACACACAGCTATAAAACTGGTTATCCCTCACCAGCCTCTTTTTTATTCTCTCTTTCACTTTAGGTTATAAGAATGGCATGTTACTGAGCTACTTTCAGATCCATGTCCTGGAGACTTTCTAATAGCAGAAAACTTACCTAGACTTACTTAACAGTTAAAGGACGGTGACAGTGTGCGCAATATAAAACTGTGTGGTTTCAAGAAATTGCGTGGTGTGTGGTTACGGGAAATAATGATCAGCAATGAGGTGATGTGATGTCGCCTTTGAGTTACTCTATCCTTCCTGAAGTTGATTATTTTCCTATGTGTCATGTGTTTATTCCTATGTGACATGTCAAAATGTTTTATTCTTTGCACATGAGAGTGATTTGGCAACCGTTACAGTTTTTGGTTTATTAACAAACATCACAATTTTCATATCTAATTATAGCTACTTTTAATGTTGTGGAAGCATCAACATCACTTAGAACACCACATTCCTTTATTAGGAATCCTTTGTTTTCCCCTTTTTTTTTTAAATGAAACAGAACAATTGTCAACTCAAAGAGTTCTCTGACCTGGAGATGTCCAAAAACTTTCCCACTGCTTCAAAGCACTGACACCGGAGACTCCTTCCATAAAAACTTAAGTAAATGTTTTTACATTTATGTCCATATTATTCAGAACTACTTTTATCGCATTTATACAACTAAGTTGAGTTAAGGGCCTTGATCAGGGGCCCAGGAATGGCAGATTCGAACCTTAACCACTGTGCTCCACATCATCGTTGTTAAATAACAGGAACTTTAATAAAAAAATTTGTGACAAAAATGTGAAGAACCCTTCATATCCCTGTTGTTGCTATGGAAACGATCACGTATTCTTGTATATTGTTATTCTGGTTGCTTCTGACCAATCAGAACAGAGAATTTAACAATTCTTTAAACAATAATTTAATCACGGTTTATCCAGTGGGTTTATTTATAAATATTTATCTTGCAATTAAAATATTTGTTATTTGTTATCACTTGGAAAAAAAACAAATAAAAGTAACTGTTTTTTTTGTTTTGTTTTTTTCTCAGAAATCATCACAGGGTTGCTCGAAAAAAGGTAGTTTGTCTAATTGCTGTTAACTAACTAATATTCGTGGTTATTACACAATTTTTATGTTACAGTTAACTTTCTGACACACCCAAAAAGTCCACAGTAAAAGTTACACGACACGATAAATAAGCAAATTAACCAGCACGAACATACAAAGTGGAATTAATCGTTAACACCAATAAAAAAGACAACAACGACAAACAGACGCAGTAATAACATCTCAATCCACACAGAAGGTGTCCAGGTTGTTGTTGTTGTTGTTATTTTTCGTGCTAATTACACCGTGTTTGTAGCACGAAGCTAACCTGCTAACTTACTCATTCTAGTTAGCTGTCAAATACTGACCCGCTCTCATTTTTCATTCGAATACAAAATAACCGCGGAATTAAACACTAAAACATGATAACCACGATAACTATAATCGCCTTACCTTCAAATCAACGTCATGCGAAGTTTATGGTTCCACATTATTTTACAAATAAACCACTTTCTCTGCACTCGTCCATGTTACCTTGACAGCTTGGCTGTTTATTTCCGCGTGCTTTCCCGTTGCGTCATATCCGGTGTGACAATGGCACATCATCGTTGTTAAATAACAGGAACTTTAATAAAAAAATAAAAAAATTTGTGACAAAAATGTGAAATGGCGCGTGGTGACAAGATGGAGCTGAGGGAGATGAATTAAGAAAACAAAACAAAAACGAAACACGTTTGCACGTTGTTCTGTGTAGATGTTTCTCTTTTTATTTGCGTTCCCAACAATAAACAAACGCATTTTTAAATGGATATTAAACATATTTACTTCATAATGAACGTCACATAATGAATTTATTTATAAAATAAATACAACATTAATATTCATGCTTATAAACAACTATAAACAGCTCCTATGTTTTACTGTTTTATGCTTCTTTTGACTATATTCACTAGCTAAATCTTAATATATTTAAATAAGGCACAATAATGTTGGCTTTATTAATAATAATATTGGTTTTGCAAAAATATTTGTTTCTTTGAATGAAATGAAATTGCCCCATTATGGTTTAGATAATAATGCATAAAATGTAAACATATCTACCGTGAAACATATCCGATATATTTATATTGAAATATTTGCAATTCGATATTCAATTTATTTCTATATCGCATTTAACAATTCACGTCTCAAAATTACAGAAACAGAATAACATTTTCAATAAAAAAAGTTTAAAATTAAGTCATGGTGACCAAGTGTTTTGACACACAAGGAATTTGGTTCCAGCTGTTTGTGGCTCTCAAACGTACAGATATAAATAACACTATACATTTAGCTTGGACTGTACAAGACAATACAGACAAGACAAGACAAAACAGACTATACAGTACGTGACAATACAGACAATGTCTTAAACAGAATTAAACAGGAATACAGAGTATAGGGAAGAAACATTGAGAGGAACCAGACTCAGAAGTGAACCTCATCCTTATTTGGGTGACACTGGACAGTAAATATAAATATAAATAATGCCCTTTCTAAAACAGTTTGTAGTCGAGTGGAATTGAGCAACCGAGAGCTCCTGTGGATCTAACAGGTCAGTGCAATTTCCGAGTCCACCACAGACCCAACACTGATTCCTTCCTGCCAGCAGTCTCCAGGAGGCCCCATCCACAACAACCCCGTGAGTCCCATGCTGGCCATGCAGATTGATTTATTGGTCGTATCACTCTGATGTCAGATTGCTAGCACTGATACAAGGTTATTTAATTATTTACTGCTACCCTGTGGTCCCTATGTCCAAGAGCAGAGACGTAATCTGGACAAGGAGCATCCATTTAAAAGCAACCAGCCAATTCATATGGCCGAGGAGTGGCTTGTTAGAAAACATTACAGCATCCAGGAGAATGCTACCGATATGTGGCAGATAAATTTACAGAATCTTCAGAATGACTGTCAAAGCATTTTGAAATGATTGATGATTCAGTGGAAGGGTTGCTAGAGAGAGAAGTCCACTCAAAAACAGATAGGAGGTGGATATAATTCCTCTACTGTATATATCTTTTACTTCATGTCAGTGTTACATAAATTAAAGGATGCTCCATGTCTACAGTATATGAAAGAAGTGAACATTTTCAAGAGTATCCCAAGTGTGTATTGGGCCTGGAGCTGTTGTTGTAATGAGCAAGTGATCTGTCAAAGTTAAAGTTGTTATAATTGGAGGTTTCATTATGAGTCTAGGAAGTTAGGCGACTATCAAATTAATGTAGTAAGGGCATTATTGGAAATTCAAATGACTGTGTGGAAAATTCATTTGTCTTCAGGCAAACCTGGGCAGTGGAGTGTGAAAAGCTGAAAGAGAAAACGGGCAGTGTGGAAAAGAGGCCTGGAGTGCTGCAATAAAGGATGGAGCAAGTCCACTACTGCAGGCTTAGAGAACCATATTTAAATTGCTGAAGCATTTCATGGCATGTGGATGAGAGATGCTGCAAGATCTATCAAAATATCCTGGTTCTGTCTGGGTGCTTTTTTTTTCACAGAAATAATGAAAACACACATACACACAACTGACACATTTATCAGCTATGTGCAATGTTTTATCAAAATGATTTTGATTTTCTGCCTCTGTATTAGATGTAATACATCTCAGCGCAGCCAGTGAAGTCAACAATCGAAGAGGAATTGATCCCTAAACATGATGTGCCTGAGGTAAAGAATAAATTAATAAATAAAGTTACTGATTCTCAAAAGAACATTCTTATGATTTGTATTATGAATTTGTAATTATTTAAAAGAGCTAAAGTGGATTTTAAGATTATAGCTGTTATTAATTTATGAAATAAAAGTATAGAAATGTATATATGAATATCAGAAATGTTTATTTAAAAGCATCATAAAGAGCAAAGTAAAAGATATAAAAAGAAATAAACGAAGGGAAATTAAGAATATCGGAAGTTCATAACATCCAAGACACTTCCTAGAACCGATTGAACTGTAAAAGTAATAAAAAAAAATCTAATATAATTCCTGTAGAGATTAAATAAATGCGTTATTTGATTCGTTGTTAAAAAAAGGATCAATAAAGCTCAGGTTTCTGGAGAGAACCTGAAATTCCAGAGTCTTGTAACTCGAAGCTGACTCCTCTTGCTTTAGCAGGGTTTCTGGAATGACCAACCAAATGGTGTTTGATAACCTGAGTAATCTATCCGGGAGATATCTAACAACCTTTTTCCCTGCGGGAAGAGCAAGAGCATAAAGTCATTTAAAAATTCATAACCAAATCTTAAAATCGATTATAAAAGAATATGGAGACCCTCAAAGGGATTTTAGAGCTGGTGTAATGTAATCCCAGTGTGTGTGTGTGTGTGTGTGTGTGTGTGTGAGAGCGAGAGAGAGAGAGAGAGAGAACTCTGGCATCGTCATAATCATCATCATCATCATCATCATCATCATCATCATAGTGAATGTGTTGTAAATTAGCAATAATGCTCTTGCAGTGTGTCACATTAAAGAAGTCAAGTTAACCACAAAAGCATGTACAAAATAATTATATTTAATAAAATTTCTCAGGATCAGAAATAGAAAAATGCAATTGAATTTATTATATGATGGGAAAATTAATCATGAATCATGATTTTAATTTCTCATGTATATGGTTACATACAGTATGCAACTTCTGGTGAAATGAAAATATAGCCACTCCTCCTAGAATGTGCCTAAAATGAGAGAAGTTAATGTTAAAATAAATAGAAATAATAAGAAATAATAATAATATGCTGCATTAGGCTACTGATGGTGTTAGCATGATCTTTATGTTCTTCTGTGGTTTCTGTTGAGTTTCTGGTTTCCTCCTCTGGTCCACAAACATGCATTTTAGGCATCTCTAGATTGTCTGTAGTGTGTGAATGGGTGCGTGAATGGGTGTGTGGATGTGTGTGTATATGGCTGTGTATATGTGTGTGTGTGTGTGTGTGGGTATGCATATGGATGTGCATATGGGGTGTGCATAGTGTGTGAATGGGTGTTTATATGGCTGTGTGAATGGGTGTGTATATGGCTGTGTATATGGGGTGTACATAGTGTGTGAATGGGTGTGTATATGGTTGTGTATATGGGGGTGTGAATTGTGTGTGAATGGTGTGTACTCAGAGTTCTCTGGGATATGGTCCATTCTCCATATTAGAGCAAGACCACATATACAGTACAGCACAGGTAAATTATTTCTTAACATATCCCAACTTTGGAAGTTGGGGTCAGAGAAAAAAAAAAGTTTCTAAAATTCAAATTCTTTCAAGATATTAATCACTGAAGGGGAGAATTCTGCTTTTTCTGCACTTACTTATACCCTTATAGCCTTATAATCAGAGATAAACATAGTATGTATAGGTCCATAACAACATGGGTGAGAGAGTCTGGTGTGGAGGAACTTGACTAGAGTACTGACCTCAACCTGATAGAACACCTTTGGGATGAATTAGAGTGGAGACCCACGTGAGATCCACGCCTTCTCGTCCAACATCAATGCCTGACCTCACAAATGTGCTTCTACAGGAATGCTCAAAAATTTCCCTAAACACTCTCCTAAACCTTGTGGAAAGACTTCCCAGAAGATTTGAAGCTGTTATATCTGCAAACGGTGGTCCAACTCTGTATTAAACCCTACAGATCACTAGAAACAGACGTCCCAAAACTTTTGCCTATATCGTGTACAAAGTGTGGGCATTTGCGTTACTTCCTGTCAGGACTGACTGGTAAAACTTGCTGTTTTTATTTTTTTGGCTGGTTTTTCACATCAAGATGGTGCAATTCACTGACATCACATGTTTGATGTTGACATTATCTAAATCTTTTGACTTGTATCTTCATAATTTGATGTATTTCACTTCTGAGACATGCTTGCCTGATTAAATAATTAGTAAATCACACGGTTTTGTTTTCTGAACCCAGTTATAGACGTCTATAAAAAAAACCCAAAAAACAAAAACGAACAAAAAAAGACAGTTTGTTTGCAAATCCACTTTTATTTAAGTTCATTTATATATTTTCATTAGATTTTTTTTCATAACAGCAAGAATGAAATCAAGCATTAAAAGCCACTTTTTAAGGTCTTTGTAATTTAGCATTTAGATCGAATAATGACCTGCCTTGATTTTTTTTGTTGACCTTTTTAATAAACTGGAGTGGCAGAAAACTGCCCTTTTGTAAATATTAAATGTCTGAATCCTTCAATTGTGTATGGCTTAAGACTGTTGTGTCAGTATTGTGATAGCAGGCCATTATAAGTGCATGCTGAAATGAGGCTAAATTACAAAAACCCTTTTTTTCCTGAAAGCACTAAATAATAAAATTAGCCGAAACAAACTGCAGCTTTAGACAGAATACATTATTAATCACTACAAGCAGAAACAAACCATAAGTTGGAGATTACAACGTGTCATCAACTCAAATGTGCACCTGTAACCGATGAAAAAAAAGATCTCGCGAGCCCAGGGGTAATCCGGGGTCGAGCCACGAACGAGCAGGAAATGCGTAAGCACAATCAACTTTGGTAACACAGAATCCATTTGGCAACTCAACATGGACGCGAAACATTTCCTAATTTTACACCACAGGTACCCATACTTCAGAGTGCCAAAGAATTTCGGTTGTCGATCCATCATCTACTTAAAATACGACGTATGAAAAGAAAAATCTTACTTATAGCTATGATGTACAGTTGTTATCACTCCATAAGAGCTAAGACCTTGATGAGGAAATGCTCTCTAGGAATCTATTTTTTTTTGTTATCCACTTTTGTTTTTTTGTCCTTTTTTTTTTTAGTCCGTTACATTAATATTACAAAGTATACTGTAAATAAGTTGTATAACATGGTTGTTTATTCAGTATTACTCAGTGAAGTTTTTCTTGTGGTATATGTTACGTCCTTTAACATGCAATTGTCAGAAAAGAAACTAGAAAATCTGGGTTGGATCTATTTCATTTTGAGGTTAGGCCGGTGATTCCCAATCCTGCTCCCAAGTTCTACTACTGCTCTGCATATTTTATTGTTTTCATTGCTCTAAGAGTTAACACCAGATCCAAAAACTCAACTCATCACCTAAACTGATCCCTACTGAGTCAACGTGGGTGTGGAAGAGGATGAAAAACACTAAAATGTGCTTCAGGATCAGGATTAGGGTCGAGGAACCACCAGGTTGAGGCCACATGGCTTTTCACACAGGGCCTTGCTCTGGAGGACGAGGGGCACCTCCAACCTGAATGCTTTCTGGCAAGCTACAAGCCGCTGACAAAAAAAAAGCAAAGCGACGTTATAATAATTTTTTTGCCCTTTTCGGAATTCTGTGTCACTTTTATGCGAGCAGCCTGACTTTCTGTATGTGTGTGTGTGTGTGTTTTTAATATCGTTAACAAAATTCCTCATATTTATAGACATTTTTTATTCAAAATAAGATCTCAATATTATACACGATTCTTTCTTTTTTGACTATGTACAGAAGTGCAAAAAAGTCGACTTTTGTCCTCTTCCTCCCCGACGTTACCTGTGTGGCGTCACCTGAACAGGATTAGCCTTTTTTTATTTTTTTATTTTTATTTTTATTTTAAATCTGTTTAACACACACCCTCCAGACCTCACGTCCATCCAATCTGCCCCATCACCATCACATATGCAGCTTTTTTCCTTTAACAAGGCCTTACGTCTAGGGAGATTTTTTTTTTAAACGAATACAGTAGAAAACAACCTTTAACATCTAAGAACTATACTCATCTTTTTTTTTTCTCTGTCTCTCTCTAATTAGAATGACTAATTACAAACCAGAAGATCATTAAAATATTATTCCGATATCGGCCATGGTTCACACCACAGCAGCTATGCCTCTTGGCAACTATGTCCTCACCATAAGATATATTCATATAAAAGATGTTTGTACGAAGATTTCAAACAAAAAAAAAATGCTTCACTAAAAATAAAAATCGTATCGGTTTTACTCAGTATGCTAATATTCAATACTCAATGAACCGGCACTACATAGGTTTAGAATTGTGAAATACTAAAAAAAAAAAAAAAAAAAAAAAAAAAAAAAAAAAAAAAAAAAAAAAAAAAAAAAAAAAATTAACAAACAGAAAAAACAAAAACACCAATTATTTATAGTATTTCACACTCTACAAAAGTTAAATCTTACTTGACAAAATGGAATACTAATTCAGTATCCGTGCTTAGTTCTACGACAGGATATTTAATTTTTTTTCTGGACAAATATATGAGACGGATAAAATGCGACCCCAGATTTAAAAAAAAAAAAAAAATTACAAAAAAAAAAAAAAAAAAAAATTTTTTAAAAATTATTAAAATAAAAATAGAAAGATAAAATAAAAACAGACATATGGGAACATGCCTGAATGGTCTAAAAGGTCTAAGGCGTTTACTATTGAACCATACAATCATTAAAATTCTGCCCTTGGATGTAACGTGCATCGATGCTTATCACTACGCCAACACTGTGTACTTATTTTTTACCCAGCAGCCCTTTCTGTAACATCGCTGACCCCATTGTTCTCTCCCTCCCACACAGGGCTGAGGAGGAACCACAAAACAAAATAAAAATAATAATAATAATAAAAAAATAAAAAAATAAAAAAATACACCCACATCCTCTGATCAAACATGAAAAATAAAACAGTGGACCTTACATAAGAGATAGGAAAAAAACCCAAAAACTATTAATACTATATTTCTCTTATTTTCGTTTCCCATTTACAGAATTACAACCCGTTCACACTTAATTCTACACTTCGATAACCACAAATAAAACAAAAATCCTGCATGCTGCCCACCAGGAATGAGTCCTTGTTAGTTTGGAGTAAAGTCTTGAGAACTTAAACATCGTAATAATTTTATATATAAATTAAACGAAATGAGAATAGAAATAAAGCTAAAAAAAAAAGAAAGGAAAGAAAGGAAAAGGAAAGAAACTTTGAATTTTACAGAATGGACATTTTTGGTGATTGTTGTGGTTTTTTTTGGAGATATTTGGGCTAGTAACAAAATAAACTAAAACAAAATACTGAAATCAAACAGAGACCCAGAAAACACATTATAGACTCAAAGGCATTAATAATACAAACACGTAACACTTCTATAATAAGTCTATAGTATCTTTTTTTTTTTTTTTTTTAAATCTTTTGGATGCAAGTACTGTCTATGGCACTTGATGTGTAGTCGGCAACATGAAGATCGACACTTCGATGTGCTTCGAAGAAAAGGAACACTGCTGTGTTTAAGATCTCGGACATTCAGTTGTCATTTTTGCGTATGTGTGTGTGTGTGTGTGTGTGTGTGTGTGTCCTCCGTCCGCTTCATACAGTCAAGTCCTATAAAAGATCTGCTCACAAATGGAACACTGCATGCACGATATTAGTCTTACATAATATTCTTTTGCAAGTTCCTTTTGACGTTATTCGAAACGAAACGTTTTCAAGGTGCACCGTGGTTTTTGTAAACCATAAAAAGAAACAACAAAATAAAATAAAACCCCGCCCTCTGTCCCAGAAACAAAACACAACCAAAAAATTTTACCAATAGAAAACAATGACAGGAGACACCACCATGCATTTCCCGTCGCTGGAATGGTTCAGACATGCTTTGTACCATCCGCAGACGGAAAAAGGCAAACGGTGATGTTCTCTTTATCTGGCTACCAAAAAAAAAAAAAAAAAGTATACCGAAAGAGGGTTTTTTCTATTTTTTTCTCTTTTTTTTTTTTCCACTTTTCAACTATATCAAATTCTTAACAGTGTTGGAGATAGCATGCGTGTTTCCGTCATTCCAGGAAATGGTGACATGATTTTTTTTCTTATCTTCTGTTGCTCTTGGTTGGTGGGTAAAGGTTGGATCCTAAAATTCAGACGGCACACAAGCACACTTGAACGTGATCTGAGAGAAAAAAACACAAACAAACAAGTAATTGGATTTCTTAAACTAGAATGCTTTTTGAAGTCATTTTTCATGGTGTGAGTGTGTGTGTGTGTGAGCTTACTGTTGGAAGTCCTACATCTGAGTCACGTATTTGTGACTAGTCAGATGTTCTGCAGATATTACTGGAATCTAGATGTAGGGTAGTAAAACAAAAAGACAAATATTAAAAAAAAAAAAAAGAGCTTTAGATCAACTTATAATAAATGTGCATTTTTTATATCAAAAGTGATTCATGGTTAAAATTAGGATTTGATTTGAGAATCACACCTTGAAAATGAAATCTTTTTGTATATTTCCTGATCTTTTGGCTTTATAGCTTTTTTCTGTATTAACTCACATGCAAATGGCTTTGATCTTCATGGAACAGCATTCATTCATTAATTTTATTAAACAGTCTTCTTATGTTTCTATTGCATTTACATTTACAGCATTTGGCAGGCGCTCTTATCCAGAGCAACTTACATTTATCTCATTTATACAGCTGAGCAATTGAGGGTTATGGCCTTGCTCAGGGGCCCATAAGTGACAGCTTGATGTCCCTGGGATTTGAACTCACTCCAACACCTTAACCACTGAGCTACTGTACCACGTCCCCGCAAAGTCCCTATTGACTTTGTATTAGAACCTCGATACTTTTTTCCTTTATGCAAAAGCAGAGCTTTATAAAAGAATATATATATTTCTCCTTCTAGGATTATTGTTTGTTTTGTTTGCTATTATAAGAAACAATATATATTTATTGAAATGTTAGAAATGACAATAATAATAACAATTATTATTATTTCTACCATAATTTCCAGACTTGAGCGCACCTGAATATAAGCCTCACCCACTGAATTTAAAAAAAATTATTATTTTGAACATAAATAAGCCGCACATGTCTATAAGTCGCAGGTGCCTACAGGTATTGGAGATTGGAGATTCCCGAGTCAATAACTCCTGAGCTAAACGCTGTTACTAGCAAAACGCAGTTGTAGCTGCCTCTCTACATTACTACGATAGAAAAGAGGTGTTATTTGTATAGTAACAGCGTTTAGCTCAGGAGTTATTGACTCGGGAAACTCCAATCTTTAAATATGCGCCAACTTCCCGCTCCTTCAGTTCTCTCCAGCGCTGGAAAGCTGATCCTATATTAACACGGGTCCTACTTCTTGCCTATCTTTGTTTTTATCCTTCATGTCAATGTTAAAACCGCTTTCTGCTAATGTCACATATGCGCACTGAACACTCTCTCCGCCGCATATTGACAAGACCCGCCCCTTTCTGCTCGTTTGTTTTGATTTTTGTTTTGATTTTTAGTTTGTGGTCCCGACTCAGTTTTCTGAAGCATTTCTCAAACATCGGAGACCCTACCTTTAACCAGTTCGGCAATTTCATTGGTCTAATGAAAGCTTCATGCCGCCAAAAAACTGAGCACGTCACAGAATGTGTTTTTTAGAAAAAAATAATAAGAGAGAAAAATCCATATATTAGCTGCGTCATTGTTTAAGCCGCAGGTTCAAAGCATGGGAAAAAAGTTGCGGCTTATAGTCCGGAAATTTAATTTTAGCTTTGTACTAAACACTGGCCTTGGAGACATAGAAAGCTTAATAATTTAATATTTAACTTTGTTAAATAACATCACATTTTATTATAAGGTAAATTAAAAACAACATGCATTAATATAAAGCTGTGATAATTGATTTGCCTTCTAGCTAAAATACAGTCTAATCTGCTGTGATAGACTTCTGGCCAATTTAAAAAATTCATATTTTCACATTATTTTTTTAAATTTCAAACTTCATTTTGTTTTGGATTCTGTATAACATTATATGATGTTTAATTATTACAAATATTTATGCCTTGAAAGAATTAATAATAAGCTTCTGAGTATTTAATTATGGATACATAATGAGAAATATTTGTTCTTGCATTATAAAGATTATATTATATTATATTATATTATATTATATTATATTATATTATATTATATTATATTATATTGCATTATATTATATTATATTATAATTTTTGAAAGTTTTATACATATAGAATGTGTTCTCCAAAAAATTTTTTTTGTACCCAATTTGCTCATTTTCTGACGAATTCCCACCCAACAGCCAATCACATGACAGTTCCCACGCTAACAAGTTTCCTCTCAGACAAGTGAAGCTGCCAATAACACATGATTTCAGCTCACGATGCTGCTCACGATGCGTCATGGTGCAGCGTCACACACTCAGAGGAAAGAGATGTCTGCCCTCTTCCACATACATGAACTCACTGATTAGTCAGAGCAGGGCCAAGTTTTTGAAATCTGATTACGATATCGAAGTCCCCAGGACTTGCTCTGATCTGAATGTGAGTGAACAGGAAACACGTTACATGGAAGCCATGGAGTAAACAGAGCATGAAACATGTTGTGTGTGTGGTGTTAATGCTTGCGTTTACATGCCGGTTAGTAGGATGGTGGTCAGTACTGAGGTTACGAAGCAGGCGCTCTCACACCACTGTCTCTCTATCTATGTCTGTCTCATGCAGACACACACACACACACACACACACACACACACACACACACACACACACACACACACACACACACACACACACACTTCCACGTGGCAAAGAGGCACTACAGCACGAACAAGAGCAGAGGGAAAGCAGTAAAGGAGCAAACCTGATTGGCTGTGGCTGTTGCGAAGGGAACACTTGTGGCGGATGTGGTGGCTGCTGACACAGTGGCTGCCGAAGCACCGTGCATCATGGGAACTTTTTGGAGGGAAAACCAAATAACCAAAGATGAACAGCGGGATAGGACAGATGTGACATCCATTTAATTACTGTCAGTGAAGGTGAACGAGCATGGTTCGAGATTTACGCAAAAAAGTTCAAAGCCATGCCATACTGTACTTGAGGTAAAAATAAAAAAGGGAAGATTAGTTGTGTGTCATGCCATCATTGCAAGGAAGCAACATTACACTCAAGGATGAAGGCAATGAAATGAAACATACATGTATAATTTCGACAGGATTGAACAAGAATTGTTTAAAAATTGTTATGCACCTCTTTTGGTTTCATGACTTCTATCAGCTAACCTCATTTACAGGTTTATAAAAAGAACAAAGTCAAGTGTCTCCCAAACGTTTGTCTTTTTTTTTCCTCTCAGTAAAATGTCAAGTAAATGTCATGACTCAGGAGTTAATTAGCGTCACATTAAAACAGTGATATGAGATCTCGGCCCTCTGATGCACAACATGTCACTAAATGGAGTGAGTGTGTAAGAACCGGGAAAAAAAATAAAGACGCTTGAGGATAATCAAGTAAGAAAGCCGGCACCTACCAACACTCGCTGCGGGTGTCATGCACAATATTGAGCCTGTCCATCATGCATTGCAACAGGAAGTGAAGTGGAAAGGCAGAAGGAGGGAAGCGGAGGAGAATCAACACAACCCATCACATCACGCGTGCCATTAGAACGGAAACAAAGAAAAAAAAAACACATAAGGAGAATAATGTTACAGGAACAGGAGAATAAAAAACTTCATAAATCGTAATAAGTGATTGTTATAATGAGTGAACGAGTTATTTCATCATGACACATTCCATTAGGGCAAAATATTAGTATTATCATATACATGATGGAAGTATGGAAGGAGCTACATGTGAGGATTGAGGTTTATAAACTATTAAACATGAATTATTAATTGTGAATCAGTTTATAACATAATTAAATTTCTGCACAGACATACAGTAATTCCTCGCATTTTAAACTCCAAACTAATTCACATATAGCTCCTTTGACGCGTCGCATCGTTTTCACGTCACGCAAAGGCACTAAGAGGAAAAACTGTCCACACAACATGAAGCTACAGAGATGATTTTCACACAGGTTTAACCATTAAATAAAAAAGTACTAACACAGACTAAAGGAAAAAGGTAAACAGCATGAAGTCATATGTGAATAAAAATAGTGGGTATAGAAATATTTAAATATTGTGGTGACATGCAGGCTCAGGAAAAGGAACAAAACACTTGGGGGTCATGTTGTTACAGGAAAACAATCAAGTTATCGCAAATAAATACGACACATTTTTTATCCATTTAAAGTTACATTCAGTATCGTGAAGCATCTACAAAACAACTTATTGCTTACTTTACAACAGCTTTAGACAGTCGAGTCTTCTACTTTTTGTCTTTCTCTTCAAAAGATTTTTCTCTATGGAGATTTATCCCAGACGGTAGAAAGGACATTATTCATAATAACACTCTCTGGTGTTTATAACAGTTTAACAGTTCACACCCTTGGCATCTCTGGGAAATTGTCCGTAGTGTGTGAGTGCGTGAGCGAATGAGAGTATGTGTGTGCCCTGCGATGGGTTGGCACTCTGTCCAGGGTGTATCCTGCCTTGATGCCCGATGATGCCTGAGATAGGCACAGGCTCCCCGTGACCCGAGAAGTTCGGATAAGCGGTAGAAAATGAATGAAATGAATGAATCACACCCTCCAGTGTCACCCAAATGAGAATGAGGTTGACTTTTGAGTCTGGTTCCTCTCAAGGTTTCTTCCTCTTCCATCTAGGGAGTTTTCCTCACCTCAGTCACCTCAGGCTTGTTCATTAGGGATAAATACCATTAGGGACATAACATACAGCTAATTATGGTGAGTATAAGAATAACTAATTATTCTTATACTCAGAATTTGTTCTCTGTGTTTAACCCATCCAAAGTGCACACACACAGCAGTGAACACACACACAACGTGAACACACACCCAGAGCAGTGGGCAGCCATTTATGCTGGGTGTTGGGGGGGGTTTTCGGTGCCTTGCTCAAGGGCACCTCAGTCGTGGTATTGCTGGCCAGAGACTCGAACCCACAACCTTAGGATTAGGAGTCAAACTCTCTAACCATTAGGCCAGGACTTCCCCCTTTTTTGTATTTTATTTTATTTTATTTTATTTTATTTTATTTATTTATTTATTTTTCTTGTTCTTTCTAAACCATTAGTGACGTGACATACAGCTAAGTATGGGGTTTTCACATACTGTATCCCAGGCTATTATGAGCCTGGGGTCAGAGCGCAGGGTCAGTTATCGTGGGGCACCCCTGGAGCAGGTGAGGTTAAGGTTTTAAATCTTCTAAACACTTGAGTCTATTCAATTTTTAACTAGACTTTTTAACTAGCTCATGTACAGCAAGGTTTTTTCACGATGCTCCTGTATAATACGTCTACTTTCTTCACACTTGAATATAAGGCAAAGAAAAAAGTATTTCATGCCTTTAGAAAAGGGATAATCCTGGATTAGTGACTGTAAGTATTTCTGAAGTGCCAGAGAGCCACAACTGGGCTCTTGAACAAGTCTCTTAACCCTTAATTACTCGTCTATGAGCCTGCAATGAATTCCACTTCACTTGTAAATCAGATAACAGTGTACCAAGTAAATAAATGTAAACTTTATACTAAATGCCCTTGGTATTTTTCAGTCCAAAACAGTCTATGGATTTAATACTTATGTCAATAAATGAATAGAGTATTTAATGAATTCTTGATTCTGACTGGTCAGAATTTTTTAATATTAATGCACTGGGTCTAATACGTTATTGTTGCTATAGTAACAGCTCGACACTTGGACTTGTATGTCTAGCACTCCACATAATAATCGTTAATGTTGATGACTTTTTATTAGGAGACGTTGATGTAAGGTTTATGGGCAGAGTGTTTGGCTCTACACTGTGTATAACACTTAGAGTTTCCCACAGGAATGTCTTCATGAATGAGGTTAAACATTCATGTCTAAAACTTTTGAAACAATTTTTTTCTCTTGTGAAAGAATTATGTTTCATTTAAGGTATGAAACAATGCAGAATTTACCGGTTTGCAGTTTGATGTAATTTTCTGGAGCGTGAGAGAGACAAGTTCCTGATCTCACTTCTGTTATACATAAGCTGGCATGAACACCATCACCAGCATCATGCACTGTCTGTCTATCTATCTCTCATTTGCTGTCTGTCTGTCTCTGTCTCTCACTCACTCTCTGTCTGTATGTCTGTCTGTGTCGCTCTCTCACTCTCTCTGTATGTTTTTCTGCTTCTCTCTGTCTGTCTGTCTCTCTCTCTCTCTCTCTCTCTCTCTCTCTCTCTCTCTCTCTCTCATTGTCTCTCTTTCACTAAACATCTTGTTTACATTAAATGTAAATAGAAATAGAAAAAAACCCCACAGCATAGCATTTTAAAACAAATAAAAACTGCAAGTGGTAAAATGCTGTGGAATAAGAGGAATAAATCACTCTGGGGTGTGCTGTGATTGCCAAATAATTAACCTCAAGCTTAAAGTAGTAACTCCACTTCATCCACACTTCAAAATCGCTAATGATTTCCTTACTACGACACACTGACAAGTGTTTTATTCCTTATAAAAGTCTTGATGTTGGCTTTCTGTAGTCTGAGGAGTCAGTATATTGGTCTGAGAGGAAAGGGGAAAGGTGAAAGCGGTTTACCTGATGGTATAAAAGCCGCCTGTTGATGGAACTGCATGTTGGTCAGGGCCTGTTGGTACTGGAACATGCCAGTGTTGAACATGGCTGTGGCACCGTTGGCTTTTTCAAGTGCGGGTCTCTTTGGTAATGGAGGCAAAACAGGTGGAATCCCCTGAGGCACAGAGCACGAAGGTGGAGAGAGAGAAAAAAAATGGAAAATTACTTACGAGAGCAAATAAAAACGCTCGTTCCACACAATGCAAATATATTATTATTTAAATAATACTACAATTAATATAATTATGTGAAACAGGAATTGTATTTAACAGAGGAGGCTTTGGAGCTTTCTTTCAATGTGTAAAACGAATAATAATAATAATAATAATAATAATAATAATAATAATAATAATAATAATAATAATAATAATGTAAACTGCACTGCTAGCTCCGAGATTAAATATAAACGATGTTAATTGTTTCCGTACTACGCCCCCAAGGTAGACATGCACATTAAATAAAAACATGCAAATTATTTACATTGTTTAAAGCTATAATTTAATTCTCTATTTACCATCTAAAATGTTCACACCTTGTTTTGTATCAGTAGAGGTGATGAACTGAGTGCAGCTACCAAAATGTCGACCAAAAGACGTTTTTCTTTATAATTGATTTACAGATTTTTAAACTAATATTTGATATAATATTTGATAATTGTGCCAAATCCGATATCCATTTTAGCTCAATTCAGTGCATTGGCACAATCAATTAATCACCTCCTTTTTTTTAATGACAGTTTTGTTTTTATGTTATAGTCCATAAAAAGTTTCTATAACAGAGCTACATGCCAAGCTAAAAGGTGAAAGGACATAGTACCAGGTCAAAGGTTGCCTCGAGGGGTCGCTTCAGTGATTTGACAGCCGACTGAGTCTTAATTAGCAGGCAGCGAGCACATGATGGCAATGGGCCAATGGGGGTCAAGCGCATTAACATAAACAGCAAGCAGAGGTGCATCATGGGGCAGCAGTGCAGTTTGGGTAGGTGAGAAAAAAAAACAAAAACAAAACAAAAGGAAAAAAAAAGAAATCACCAGAATGCAATATACAACAAATAACAAGACTAAGGCATGCACAGTAATGACAATTAGTTACTGAAAGGACTAAAATGTCATGTGCCAAGGGTTACTGCGCTAAAGAAACATCAGAACAGCGAGTCTTTAAAGCCTTGAATTTATTTACACAAATAAATGATTTTACATTCTTTCTGTAAACTGATTCAAATATATAAAGTGCTATGCTGCTGAAGACAGAGAGAGAAAGAAGAAGAAGAAGAAGAAGAAGAAGAAGAAGAAGAAGAAGAAACTTAGGAAATACAGCAAGGTCCAAAAATCTCAGTCCACTACAGAAACCATGTGTTATTTCATCATCAAGTCCAATGACAGGTTTATGTTCTTTTTTGTCCCCAAACACATCATCGTTTCCCCAATCATCGTTTTTATAGTAATGGCTTACGCATGGACTGGTGTGGTGGATATTCTACATAAACTGAAGAGAAACTGAGGAAAATAGCATTTCTAGTTGATAGAATGTAAGAAAATTTGCCATTTCACAAATTTAAATGACTAAGCCTCAATCAGCAGGTTTCGGTTTATTTAACTTCGAGAGAGAGAAAACAAAGAGAGACAGGAGAAGCAAGGAATGTTGAAAATTGAAAGTGACGTGACATACATAAGTATGGTGACCCATATTCAGAACTTGTTCTCTGCATTTAAACTCATCCAAAGTGCACACACACAGCATTGAACACACATACCGTGAACACACACCCGGAGCAGTGGGCAGCCATTTATGCTGCGGTGCCCAGGGAGCAGGGGGGGTTCGGTGCGGAGACTCAAACCCACAACCTTAGAATTAGGAGTCAGACTCTCTAACCATTAGGCTACGACTTCCCCCGTTTACAGCTGCTATACTGTAAGTGACAGCAAGAAATAACTTTTTTTTTTTGACTAGTTTCATTCATTATCATTTTTTTTATACAGTATGTGTAGTGATATCAGGATGCTTGAAAAATAACACTTGTTTTAGGTCTGATGAAATAAAAACGATTCCTGTTAGTGGATTCAGGCTTTTGGACCTGCTGTCCATCGAAGGTGTTTCCATTGCTACACTTCAGTCTGAAGTTATAACAGTTATAACACAGTTATAACAAGTGACATATGCACAGGGTTAAGCGAAGACACCAGTTTTTCTACTTTAGCACAGATTGCATTACCGTCACCATAGCTCAGGCATTATTGCTTTTTGCTGAGGTTATATTTCTAAGAAATAGGGAAGAGGAGGAGCAGAGCCTGAGATGGTGCTAAAGGAGCAGGTAGGAAGTGGGTACAACTGGGGACTGGCACCGACCTACCATGGCAGCAGCGGCGGCCGCCTGGTTGACTTGGTGCTGCGCGGCCTTAATCTTGGCCTGCAGGTGCGCCGGAGGGTGGAAGTACTTGCACTTGTCGCGTGAGCAGCGGCCCTTGATGTAGTCCATGCACACGGTCACTGTGTTGTCGTTGGTGTCGATCATGGCGCTGTCAGATGGGTGAGCAAAACGGCAATCGTTCTCACCTCGCGTGCAGTTCCCTCTCTGGTACTCCCGGCAAACCTAAAGGTCCATCAAAGAAAGAAAGATAAAGAGTGAGAGAGAGAGAGAGAGAGAGAGAGAGAGAGAGAGAGAGAGAGAGAGAGAGAGAGAGAGAGAGAGAGAGAGAGAGAGAGAGAGAGAGAGAGAGAGAGAACAAAGAGAGAACAAAAGATTGAGACAGAAAGAGAATAGAGAGAAGGAGAAAAGACAAACAGAGCAAGAGTGAGAACAGAGGGTATGAGGAAAAGAGTGATTGATAGATCATGAAAAAAGAAAGTATAAGAGAGAAACAGTAAGAAAGACAATACGAATGTGATGGATACAGAATGAATGATTGAGCATAAGAGACAGACAGAGAGAAACAAATAAGACGTAAAGAACACAAACAGAGAATATTTAGAATAATGGCTGCAGTTTGGTTTAATTTTTAAACCATGTTTTGTCTAAAACAGAGACGGGTTTGTTGTGCTCACTTTGAACAAGTGTCTGTTTGTTTATTTCCACTGATTTCCAGTCAAAACTCTCGTTAGTGTGTTATTTCATGCCAGCTGGACCCAATGATCATCTCTTCATCTGTGTAACGTGTTTATAAACATTCATAAATCCTTCTAATGACAGATGTACAGCAGAGATGGAGGAACTACATAACACATTCTTCACTTCTTATTCACAGGTAGGTCAACAAGAACTAAACAAACTTAAAAATTACAAATTTTGGCTTCTAGATATGGCTTCTGTAATGTTTATTGGTGGTGATGAGAACCTTTTACTAACCACTGACAAGCAGATAATTATTCACATCAAAGTTGTTGTTTTTTTAAATTAGTAAAAATTGGCGAGTGTAGTTTACACTAGAACTAAAGTAGAGGGATTATTACTGTAGATAATAATAATAATAATAATAATAATAATAATAATAATAATAATAATAATAACATTTTAAAGAACAACAGCACTAATACAAACAACAATATCAACAATAACAACAATGATAATATTATAAAGAACAACAGCGCTAATACTAACAATATCAACAGAAACAACAACAACATTGTAAAGAACAACAGCACTAATACTAACAATATCAACAGAAACAACAACAATAACATTGTAAAGAACAACAGCACTAATACTAACAACAATATCATCAATAACAACAACAACAACAATTATATTAAAAAGAACAACAGCAATTATATTAACAATATCAACAGCAACAACACCAACAATAACATGGTAAAAAACAACAACGCTAATATTAACAACAATATCAACACCAACAATAACATGGTAAAAAACAACAACGCTAATACTAACAACAATATCATCAACAATAAAAACAACAACAACAACAACAATAATATCATAAAGAACAACAACGCTAATACTAACAATATCAACAGCAAAAACAATAACAACAATATCATACAGAACAGCACTAATACTAATAACAAAATCATCAACAGCAACAACGTTGCAAAGAACAACAACAGTAATACTAACAACAATGATATCATCATCATCATCATCATCAACAACAACAACATCAACAAGAATAATAACACTGTAAAGAACAACATACTAATATTAACAATATCAACAACAACAACAACAACATTGTAAAGAACAACATCACTAATACTAACAACATCATTATCATAATCAACAACATCAGCACTAATAACATCATAAAGAACAACCGCACTAACAACAAAAATATCATCACCATCAACAACAACAACAATAATATTAATTAATAATAATTTAATTCTGCCCTAAAAGGATTCTTTTAGATCACAGTGATCACAGATCACAGTGCGACACTGATTCCCAGCTTGTTTTCTCTTTACACTGCTGTCTTGAATCTCTTTAACTCGGCGCTTTAACACCATTTCACACCTTCAGACATGTTAATGAGTGTGAGATTGTTATAGATATGAACTACACACAGACGTATACTGAAAAATTTTCACACTACTTTTAAATCCTGGGTTTTTATGAAGCCTTGTGGATTCACTGCCATATGAAATAAACCTCAGAACAAATGGGTCAAAACGTAAAAACCTTCATGAAAATGGATTCTAATTATTATTCCATATTTGGCAAATGTTTAAAATGACTAAACCTGCTTAACTTTGTGCTATTGTGTAAACCCCTTTTCACTTCAATCTCCCCATCCAACACCTTCTGACTGGTCATTTTGATGCTTTACCACTAGGGTGCAGACACCACATATGAAGTGTTTAGTGTTTTACGCAGCAAGGATTCGCTCCTGTGAGCATCAGCTTTACCTGAAAGACGTTATCTAGACAAATCCCCATAAATCACATCCACAGACACATTTGCACACCGGCTATGTTCAGAATCACTAAACACACACACACACACACACACACACACACACACACACACACACACACACACACACACACACAAACACACACACATACAGTCTGGATGAGTCTTACATTTGGATCCAGACAAACACAAAGGTTTAACCTTAACATTTTTCTTATTGTTTACAAAATTGTAATAAAATTGTAATCAAATTAAATTAATTAATTTGACTGCATAACACACATACACACAGCACACACACACAAACCTTTCACGACAACTGACATAAATATCCATAAACATCTTTATTTTGGTCATGTGATAAATTAAACTTTTGAAGCTATGTGATATTTTCTTCTGTCATAGTGACATAGTGGCAGCATTGTGACAAAATATTCATTTAAACCACAGTCAAGAAAAAAAATACAGTATTACAGTATTGTGCCATATACAGTATTTTCCCATATTTCTAGAGATCAACTTTTGACAAATTTGCATTATGAATATGAACACAGATTAATGCATATTGCATCTGTTTATTAGCTAACTAACTTACTAAAGAAAGTAAGAAAAAAGAGAGAAGGAAACAAAGTCCTAAACTGATGATGAGGATCAGATTGCACATATCTCATTACATCGCAATTTCACATGTCATAGGACTTCATCCTCCACATCATTCGACTTGGACACTGAGCTACAAAAGTCATCTGTGAAAGTGAATCAGCTTTCGAAAGTATCATGACACATGATATTACACTTACGTAGGTGTTTTATTCCTCTTATACCACAGCAATCTGTCAACGATTATGTTTTTTTTACAAGATTCAGCACCAAAAACTATTCTGAAAACGTTCCTACGGTGACGGCATCCAAAAAATGCAACATAAAAGTCTCTTAATCAAGCATATCGATTCTTAGATGTATTTTATTTGCATGTTAGCTGCAAAAATAAACTGTACTGTACTAATCCGACATGCTAATTAAAACACAATTAGTGGTCTATGTTAACGACCTGAGTGATAAATAACACTAAACATGGAGGTTGACTTTACAACAACCAGAGACAACAGACAAGACAGGGTTCATAGGTCAATGGTGTAGTTTATAGCTGATTGTTTTGACTGTATTTCATGTGTACCACTTAACAAGCAAAGCGTAAAAAATTGCTAAGGTTAAACTGTTCATGTTGGCACTTCTACTGCTATTAGGATGTTTGTCGCATGCTGGAGAAATGAGAACTGTAGGATATTTTGATCTGTAACCATCCTGGCACTCGGCAGGTTCGATTTATAAACGACGTCATTGTTTGAATGATGGCCGACAGAAAGCTAATGAAATCTGCCGGGCACTCGCAATGCTCTCAAGCTCAGGCTGCTTTTTAAAGAGACGGAGGCAGCCTTGTTGTCAGGCAGACACTGTGAGGAGGGAAGTGGAGGGAGGGGGGGATACGGTGAGAGATGAAGAGAGAGAGAAAGGGAAAGAGGGAGAGAGGGAGAGGGAGACAGCACCACAGAAAGAGAACATGATAAAAACAATGGAGAGGGTCAGAAGGTTTTCGAAAGTGTTACAGAACTGGGTGGATGGAGGAAGAAAGAAATCAGAGAGCAGAAGAAAAAATTTGTTTTTGTCTCTATGGAGATGTGGCATTCTGGATGAAGACTCCTCTTCTCTTCACTTTTAGCACACTGTTGGCAAACAGCTTTGTCTCCAGCACTAAAGCTCACAGAGAGCGATGGGCGAGACGGAGAGAGCAACTCAGGAGCATTTTACAGTCTTTCTCTCTGTTTCTTCTACCTCTCTCTCTGGGTGTTATAAGAAGATGATGAGCGAATGGATTCAGAGTGAAATTGCTGGACTGCAATTGTATCGCAAATTTAATTCAATCTTAATCATGTACTCAAGTAAAACAGGTGCCGTCCCATTCTTGTACCTAAAGTGATCTTTACATTATTCCTCTGGAAAAAGTCTTAAAAGGAACTAGAAGTTCACATTAAATAAAAGAAAATAAATGAATAAAATAGAAATATTTCTTTAAATGCATGCTATAAATTACAGTAAAATGAAATCTATTTTTAAAATAGATGTTTAAAACTCTAATTTAAATTTTTCTTTTAATCCAGAATAAGATTTTCCATTAATTTAATAAATAAATACATTTCATTAAATAATGATTAATGATTTACTTTACTGACACCCATTAAAATTATGTAAAAATTAAAAATGTATATATATTTTTATCTCAGAATATGATTTGAAACAATAGTTTCGATAGATTTGAAAAAATACAAACAGATTTTTCTACTTTTTGTAGGTTAAAAGTTTGCGTTTGTGTTAAAAATAGTGAGATAAAATTGTCATATTGAAGCGAGTTTTTTCTTTATTTAATTGTTTATTTTATTAATTAAATTTATTACTTTTTTTTTCATTTTTCCTTATTTTTTTCCCACTCAGTCCTCTTCTACTGTCAAAATCTCTTTGATATTAAGTTGCTGATGTAGACTTGCACACCTGCGTAATCACTTGCACATGTGCAGAATTTTTTCCGTCTCCTTTATCAAAAGTAAAATTTGTTATTGTTTTTTTTTTCCTAGAAGATAAAACATTAAAATTCCAATGTCCTTATTTTTCAAAGTCGCTTAGCAGCATTTTTCTACAAATATCTGACAGAAGCAGCTTTAACAGCCAAACACAATAAAACATAATTTCATACTTGAAATGAACAAAAATATCTTAGACTAAGAAGCTTAAGCATCTTAATTATTTTCTAATAATCTCATTACTTAAACAAATTACATTCACTTGTATATTCGAGACATTATGGTAGGATTTGCTGTCACAAACCTATAAGAATATATATTTTTTTTATGGTAGATGTAAATCGGTTTAAGCACAGAGATGAAATAATATCCCATGATGTTTGAAAGGTGTTCTTAATAGCGTCAGAGACAAGGAGATTACTTGAGCTCTATCAAAGCCACAGTAGAAGAAATATTGACTTGCTGTTTTGAGAAGGGAAGATAATTTAAGAAACATTGCTGCAATATTCGAGTGACACGCTGGCAGCTAAAATAGCTTCCCTTTTCCTATTATTTTACTAAAGTCCTTATTGAATCTGGTTTCCTTGTTGACTTCGAGAGCACTCAGAGACACAGCTGAATCCCTGAATCACTGCGAAGTCCCGTTTGGATGCTATTTCTTTTTGCAAATGATTATACTCTGGCAGTGGGAGATTCCAAATGCTGTCCTCTTCATAAACTCAGGAGAATTAGCAAATATTTAACTTCAAAAAGGCTTAGCAGGCTTGATTAGCGCTGTCTTGGTTCTATTTTTTTGTCCCATCGACCCCACATTCAAGCTCCTTACAAGCACATTGGTAATTCTTTTTCTAGTCAGCGGAGACTTGTATAGCTTTTTAGCACTAATTAGCATGCTCTAATCCACATATTCTCGCCCACTTCCCAACGGTATCCTTTGCCATTTTGCTGACAGAGATGTCCTCTCTGTGCATGAATTATGCACCGGATTGACTCGCTGTCCAATTAATAATTATGGGCAAACAGCAGTGGGTGGAATTAGTGATGCGTTTCTGATTTATCTACATGACGACTGTTCAAAGAATAACAAGCTGTTTTCTCAGCGTTTTGTAACCGCAAAAAGCGTCAGCCATCACGTCAGGATCTGACGCCGAAATCCATGTATCATCCTTGCTCTGTTTGCTCGAGTATACTTAATGAAGAATTTATGTTAATGAAATATGATCAGTCCAAGGAACAAACGCCGTAATACATAATTAAAGCGAACAAACCGGAACTGTTGAACAATACTTCGGAGGCCTTTGATTTTTTTTTCTTTTTTTTTCTGCCTCTATTACAGATGATAAGTGTTAGTTGAATGGGTGAGGTGTTTTGTCAAAGAAAGCATGATGCTTGGAGGAACACTTTAGATAACCAAAGAGGCAGCGTCGAAACAGTACGCCTGATGCTTCTAATTACATATCTCCAGCTACAGCTGCTAATAACAAGCAGAGCAAAAAGAGTCATGTAACTATGAGTCATGGAAATAATCTTGATTTGCCTAGTGGGCCTTATTTTCACACTGGTAATGACTATGGTTTTAATTGATACTTTGAAAGCTGTTTTTTTTAATTATTATTATTTTTTTATCAGTTATACCGAAATCGAGCACAAATGGACGACTTTTTTTAAACTATTTTATATTTGTACTTTGAGAGTCCCAATAAACTGAACTATTAAAAAATGCAATAACATGTTACATGCTCTAGTCATCTGCAAAATAAAGATAGAAGATCATTAAAAAGAAAATATGGACCATATGTTCTTATTTGCCACCCTGCTCAGTTTTATATCAAGGTTTCACTTCCTGGTTTTAACCACAAAATGTGAAGATTGGGGGTGAATACTTATGCAAGGTGCTGTAAGTGAGATTATATGGTTTACATATTAACATTCACATTGACAATACAAACAATACTTTAAGACTCACATTTATGGACCTGGACTTAAACAAAACATCACTAGAGCAACTCTTCATCTTAATCATACGCGATATTTAATAATATCACACGAAATAGATGTTACAATTTACAAGTTACAAATGACTTCTTCTTATCTTCGGACCGAGACTGCATGTCACTATTAGTTCTACTTGACCTTAATGCTGCATTCAACACTATAGATCACAACATTCTCCTAGAACGCTTACAAAATTACACAGGTATTCACTGATCGATACCATTTTGTAGAATTAAATGGTGAATCCTCCAGTTTATTGTCAGTTAATTATGGGGTCCCTCAAGGATCCCTCTAGGATCTCTGCTTATCTCAATATATACATGCTTCCCTTAGGGAACATTATTAGGAGGCATGGGATTAGTTTCCACTGTTATGCTGACAATATCCAGTTATATATCTCATCAAAACCAGATGAAATACCTAAATTGTCTAAATTAACTGGGTGTGTTAAAGAGATAAAAGATCGGATGACCTGTAATTTTCTGTTGCTAAACTTCCATTTAGAAGGCTGTACTGTAACTTCTAGCTCAACAGTAAAAGACCTGGGTGTTATATTAGACAGCAACTTGTTTTTTGAAAATCATATCACCCATATTACAAAAACAGTCCTCTTCCACCTATTAGAAATATTGCTAAGCTTAGAAACATCTTATCTTTTTCTGATGCTGAGAAGCTAGTTCATGCATTCATGACCTCCAGACTGAAATATTGTAATGCATTACTATGTGGTTGTCCTGCATCTTTAATAAATAGGCTACAGGTAGTCCAAAATGCAGCTGCCAGAGTTTTTACCAGGACAAGAAATTATGATCATATAACCCAAATTTTACCATCTCTACACTGGAAATCTGTCACTTCTGGGAGGGTTTGGTTATAAAAAATACCTTTACCTCTGAATATCTCTCAGATTATTAGAAGTGCTACGAATAAGGCATATTCTGTCAATCACAGGTCAAAGGAGTAAAGAGTGGATTTAGTCGGAAGTCGTCCACCACCATGCTTCACTGTAGGGATTGTGTTCTCAGGGCCAAAACGTTCAACTTTGGTTTCGTCTGATTAAAGAACATGTTTCAAAATGTCAAATTTTTGCACTAAATTCCAAAGAGGATTTCGTAAGACTTTGGGTTCTTGGCTTAGTAAATAATAACCATCTCCAGCAAATGAGAAAAAACTCTACAGCACTAGGATCTGTAGGGGATCTTAAGCCCCAATATTGTTTTATAAGTTTTGTCTCAGCATCGAACTCTGCGATGATGTTCTGTAAGTTTTCGTGCTCAGTTGAAATGGTTCCGATTTTGTATCTAGACTCAAACTGAAATGCTTGCCAAATATACTGTGTCCTTGCTTTAGCTTTCCTGAGAGAAACATTGAGACTGTACTCACCTCCAGCCGATCTGTCCTCATAAGCTTCTGGGCGGCGGCGGCAGCTGCAGCGGGCACAGGGACGTTAGGAGTGCTGGTCATTAGTACAGGTGCGCTAGGCATGATCTCATTGGGCACCAGGCCTGGAGACACGGGACCCAGATATGGGTTAACCAGTGCTGTGGCGTTGGTGGCCAGGCTGGGCGTGACGGAAAACATGGGCTGCAGTGGAACACAAGATGTCCTGAGATTAGCATACATATTGAGAACATCCTGATCTGGCTACATAATTTCTATATTAATTCTATTATTGAGTTGTGATTAGAACTTAACTTATAACTACACAGTAGTGTATAATAGTACTTCAACTACTATCACTACTAATAGTAATGGCTGTTAGTTCCAGTGTAGTACTGTACTATGGCTTACAATAAACAACTTCCTTTTCTTTTCAAATTTAGTTTATTTGACCTGAAAGTAAAAAATAATCAAATTAAAGTGAAAAGATAATATGAAATTATATATATATATATATATATTATATATGTATATGTATTAAAAGCTCAGCATACATATGCTACCATTGGAATGAAATTGGTGGTGGGTATCATAGTCTGAAAAATAAAGCAGATGGTCTGTGAACAGAATGTTCAGATTTTAAGTGCATATGATAATTTATTTAAAAAAAATGTTCAGGTTCAGTGTTTTCTTAAGCAATGAGTATCAACTTATAACATTTTTATATATATAAAAATATACTACTAAAGTCATATACTTACTAAAGTCATAAAAACATTCCCTATACTGTAAGTGAATTCTACTGAATATAATACATTTTTCATGTCATGTGTCATGTCATGTGGTAATGAAATTTTAGCTCTGAGATTCTACTCAGAATATAGACTCAAACTATATTATTATTTCTACAGGTATGCACACCTTGACATCTTCCATATAACCATATCTACTTATTGCTCTGTAGTTCATTCATTCATTCATCTTCTACCGCTTATCCGAACTACCTCGGGTCACGGGGAGCCTGTGCCTATCTCAGGCGTCATCGGGCATCAAGGCAGGATACACCCTGGACGGAGTTGCTCTGTAGTTCTAACTACTTTATCTATTGCTTTGTGAAAACCTCTGCTGTGTTTTTGGGTTGGGTTTTTCCAAAAAATTTTAGAAGATTGGTCCAAACATTAAATTACATATAATTCTCACATGAGTGAAGAACACTGCCAGTACACTGGTGTTTCAGTCAACTGCCAGAATGGAAAAGCTGTTTCAATTGGTATATAGAAATTAATTATTTTATCACCAGTTGCAAGTTTGATCTACAATAAATCCAGACTCTGTTGGCTTTTAGTGTGAGATGTGTTTTTTCCGGTGTTGATAACCTTACACAGAATTTTAGTGGTTGATGAAATCACCTTCAAATTTTAGATGGTCATGAACAAACACTTGAAGCGTCTCAGAGAGGAGGAACAGGTTTGATATCAACAAACTACTTTGAAGATAAAAAAAAACTTTTAAAAAACAATTCTCAATAAATATATTGCCCCATGTAAAAATTCAAGAGAAAAACAGAAAAAGTTGGTTACAGAACAGAAATCCATAAACCTAATCCCTAATACTAACCCTAAACCCTAACCCTAATCCTAACCCTAATCCTTTTCTGTTTTTGTAAAATTGTTATAAAAAGTAGTTTTGCAAAGCTACAAAATACTTATAGTTGCAACAAAAACAGGCACATATTCCATGACACTAGCCAATCGGCATTTATGAGCTCATGTATGTGAGAAATGGCAGATTGTTCATCCTTTTTCCTGTGAGTGTATTTTGTAGATATTGTATGATAAGCGAGAGATAGCTATTGACCATTAATAAATTAGAAAAAAATTTAGGGAATTTTAATTAATTTATTTAATTTTATTCAAAGAACAAAAAAAAACAACAAAAAAAAAAACAAGGGAACCACAGATCAGAAATAACTTGACAAGACAAAGGTACAAGCTAATCAAGAAACAAGCCAATGACAAGATGAGGAGACAGAATCTGTGACTTAAAGTTCTTATAAGGATCGTATTGTTGGATAATCTTACATGCTGATACGTGAAGGACATTAAAACACAGAGAACAGGAACTCATTTCTGTGATTTAAGATGTAACCAGTTTGACCTTCGCTAATAAGTTTCCATGGTGTTTTAGCTTGCAGTCCATGTTTATGTTTATGTAATCTCAGCATTAGCACTTTTCACAGCAGGAGTGCATAAGGTAATAAAATGTTATTTATGTTTCACTAACGCATGTGAATATCTCTGTCATTAGCCAGCGTCGCTTTCAACGAGCTCATGTTAAGGTCTATGTGGCAGTGAAATGATGCTCTGTAATCCAGGACATCTTTGAGATTGAGGGCATAAGCTGGGTCTAATTAGATCACCCGATCTCAGTGCATGAAAATAAATCCAGCATGACCACGTTAAAGACGTCCCCTGAGGATCCGGGTGCCACTGCAAAGTCCCAGAGGAAGACTCTTAACCTTTGTGTTTATACACCATTTTGAATTAAGGTTTCCTGCCAAATGATAAATAGCAGGAGAAAAAAGTGGGAAAGTGAAGATGAGGTGAAATGAGATGCTTATCGCTGATCTTTATCTCTTCTGTCTTTTTGTTTGGGTTCTCTCTTTATGAGCTTCTCCACCGCTACACCGTATTCTCTTCCTTTTTCATGCCACCTGTCTCTGTCTCCGTCTATCTACCTCACCCTTTTTTCTTTCACTCTCTCTGGTGAAAAGAAAAGATCCTGAGCGCTGTCTCCTGAAAGATCTGTCGTTCTTTCTTTCCTGCTATCTCTCCTCACTCTTTTATCACCTCCTTTCATGTGATAAGAACCAATAAAGCCTGGGATTCCTTTCAAGATTCTTTTGGCCCTAGACGGAGATCGAGAGACGCCTTAAACCAACAGTGTCACTGGACACACACTGTTTACTTACACTCGATTATTGAATCTGTTTCCGTGGAAAAGATTTCCAGTGTTCTTGGCAGAGAAAGGATGATAGATAGTGAATATTTTTTTCACGTTTTTTTTTTACATGGGAAGCAAAAGTGCCAGCACTTTGTAACAGTCATTGTGTTTTGCACAGGACATTTCCCAGCCCAGGAAAATCTTATGCTGGAGTTAATGCTTCTGGAAAATTCCAGTAAAATTACAAGCTGTATTATTAGTGAGCAAGTAAGGGAGATATAAGGAGATGCTGGTGAGGGAATGGTGATAAGTGAGTGACAACAGGAAATAACTTCAGCAAATCGCTGTATTGTATAGTATATAATTAACCTAGTAACCTAGTGAACCACAGTTAATGTATTCAATGATAGAGACTTAAGCACTTCTGTACATTGCTCTGGATAAGGGCGTCTGCCAAATGCTGTAAATGGAAATGTAGTTATTGCTCTATATTGGCTCCTAGTGGAACAACAGAGTTTTAGAACTTTTTTCTAAATCTTTATTTTAATTACGCTGTATACAACAGCTAAAATTTTATAATTCTACATATCAAAAACAGAATAAACACCACCATAGCGTATTTAAGACATAGAAATGTTCTCCTGGTGTAGACTGGTGTGGCGTCAACTCAATCTTCATTCATCTCTGATTTGTTTCCATAGCAAGATTTAGATAACTAGTTAAGAGAAAGCATTTTTATCATTAAACAAACAAAAAACAAACAGGTAAAGCAATATTTTGGAAGAACCACAACTACCATAGAAAAATATATTTTATCTTTGTAAACTGATGATCAACAGTTTAAAACCTCATGAGAACTCATTAAAAAAAACATTACAGCAAAGGCACTCTTGACCATTCTTATAAAAGAGTAGGTGTTTATTGTGTTACAACTGGGCTTTCAAGTAGTTGATTAGCCTAGCAGGCCGCTAACAATGCTAGCGATGTTAACACAATAATCCTAAAAACTCATGAGGTCTCATTATGAAGTAAAACAGGACAATAAGGGATTTGGTATCAGGTGGATTTTGTGTTTATAGAGTTATAACTTGGCTTTCATGCAGCTGTGAAGTCTAATAAATCTTCCTTGCTAATAACGCTAACTCAAGTCGAACTCTATGAGCCAAGGTAGGTTCTGAAGGTGGAGCTTTGTGTAAAAGGATGAGGGTGGATTAAAAAAGTTTAAAAATAAAATCGTTACAATGTTGTTTAATTCATCTACTTAACTGATTTTATCTTAGTGAATGCTGAGAAACTGAGGATAAGATACAGTCTCCATACCTGAAATTTAATCAGAGTTATTTTTCTTTGTTCCTTAGGTGAGTCAGATTTCCAGGACCAATTTGCACATGGCTAACATCGCTGAATAACAGCAGCATTAAAAAGCTGCCCACACTCTGCGCTGTGAAGTTTAACTTTAAAACACACACATTCACATACACACACTGCCACATGACTCTTTACATAACGCTAATGAAAATAACACCGCTTACATAACCATTATAGTGAGACGCCTGTCTTTAAGGGTTTACGCTCGGATGCGTTTGCTGTCAATCGAGTCGAGATTGATCCGTCATTACGTTCCAGCGCCAGCAAAGGATGAAGAAAAAAGAGAAACAGAAATGAGAAATATGATACAGAAAACTGCATTCATTTACCAGCAAGGAGAGAAAAAATAGTCCAGCGGGAGGCTTGCTGTGCCTGAGCTGAAATGGGACAAATCTGCAATTAGGGCCTTTTTTTTCTTTTTCGAAACTTTTTATTTATATGTACAGTATGTAGTTTATGTATGCATGTATGTACTGTATGTATATATAAAATATAGTTTTGGGGTTTTTTATTCCTGAAGCTCAGCAATATTAGCTCCAGGATCCTGTATTCAAGGTAGAGATATTGTATGAACTGCTAATTGAAATTAGGATGAGATCAGTTTCATCGCTTAAAACCTTTTCCCATCCTTTGAAGTGAAGATTTTTGTCTTTTGAGTTATGGTTTTAAAAAAATGCATAGTATTAATGCACAGTATAATTTTCCAGAGACAAAGCTACAGATCAATTAATTAATTAATTTCTTTGGGGACATAATGGCTTAGGGAAAACACATTTGCCTCACACCTTAGAGCAGTGTTACTCATTGCGCGGCTCGCGAGCCTCCTGCGGCTCGCCAAGCTTTAATATGCGGCTCGCATGGCAGTAAATAATACGATGATATGATCATGTGGTTAAAATTTATTTTTCATTTAAATAACATTAAAAACAATCAGGGAAGCATAGAAAAACGAATGTGTATATATTATTTGACTCGTCACTGACTCACTGCGTTCTGCCGAATAGCCAGTTTTTGGCGGCCTGCCAGTAGCTAGTTTGTGTTTCATGCTAGTTAACAACTTGTGTTTACTGTACACACCGACTAAAAAATGGATCGATTTCTTATCAAACAATCCCGCGCACAAAATGAACAGCAACAAAGCAATGTGACAGTGACAAAAGAGGTAATAAATAATGCATAATAAAGAATGATTTTTAAGTAATTATCGTATTGCAATATTGTACATTGTATTTAAGCAGATAAGCTATTTAAGACTGAATAACTTGGCATACTTTGCGGTGAAATTGGCTCTCCTATTGACTTTGTCCTATCAGTGTGGCTCACATGAAAAAAATAGTGAAGACCACTGCCTTAGAGGGTTGGGGGTTTAATTCCTGACTCCACAATGTGTGTGGCATGTGCTTCTAGGGTTCCCTCTGGGTTCCCTTTTTTTCTCAATTTTGTGAATGCGTGAGTGTGTTTTTGTTTGTGTGGTTGTGCCTTGCAGTGGGTTGCCACCCCGTCCAGGGTGTCCCCTGCCTTGTGGGTCGAGTCTCCTGGGATAAATTCTAGATTTGCCGTGACCCTGTGTTGGATAAGGGATCCAGAAAATGGATGGATAGAAATTAACCATTAAAACCAATTATATATATTTTTTTATGGTTGAAGGTGAATTCTAAATATATCTAGGTCCTAAACCTCAACTGTTCAGTTGTATAAACGCAAGTCACTCTAGATGAAGGTGTCTACCAAATGCTATAAATTTATTTGTGTTGGTTTTTTTGGACTTATTTTCACCTGAAGCCATTTTAGTGTTTTAGATTTTTGAAGACTATGAAAGAATATTTTATAAATAAACTATAGTTAGGAGTTAAATTTAACTCTACATGTTAGTAGAATTTTAACTTCATAGGGATTTAGTTTTAACTCTTGAAAAGAGCTGAAAAATCGACTCCCAGAAAAGAGTTAGTTTCACTTTGTGCTAAGGTATAATCAAATGGTCACGCATGTACACTCAAATGCAGTTGGAATAAACTGTAGTAAAAAAGTTTATTTCAAAGGCCACAATTTGCTTTCTCTTTCTCTTTAAAATGGATAAACTACACAAAATGGCAACTAATGTAAGGACAAAATGATAATAATAATAAAAAACAATACCTCAAAAACAATACTCGTTAGCCAGATCCCCAAAACACACCCAGAATCAGTCGCACACGGACTCCTGTCCCAGTTCGGACCAAACCTTTTCCTGTAATCATGGTTACGACTTGTAACTGGCTATGTCGAGTAGGAAAGTGAAACAGAGCTCTTATTGTGAAAGGTTTAAAATTGTTAGCGCACAGCTTCAAAAGAAGGATCGACGACATTGATGGAAAACTGGCAGATGTCGTTCTGTAGTTGGCGGTGAAAGCCGGGGCTCAGGCTCGGGAGGAAGCGGTGAAAGCTTCAAAAGCCGCAAAACTTGGAGGCTGATACTAGAGATGGATTCAAGGGTTGTGGTGGTAATGAAGAGTGAAAATCAAGAACTAGGCCAGGGGCTAATATAGCTAGGCAGAATTAAAAACAAAACTGTTGACCCATCAGAGAAACAGATAATGGCAACAGATAACGGTAACTAGCTTCATAGTACATACACACACTGTGGTAGGTTTTAAATCAAGGTGCCTTGACAGACCTGAAACAGACTCTCTAAATTGGTTCTCCGATTTTAGATTTATTTTTCACCTTTTGTACAGATGTGGCTTTTTTTGGAACTGGGTTTCATCCCGTCAGCTCGTGGAACTCAAGCCTAGTGTTTTTCTTCAGATGTCTAAAATCTGACCTTTCCACATTTGCCAGCTTTTCAGAGCTCTTTCAGGCATCCTGATCTATTCGAACTAACTCCCACACAAAGATTCTGACCATGTGCCACACCATAACAGAACGGTCTCTGAGCCGGGCCGGGGCAAGTTCTGGAACAAATGTTAGTCCTTTCCAATCCATTTGTATCTTGGTAAATGTGGAAATACCTAATATGAATGTTATATTCATAATGACTTATGAATTGTTGTAATGCTTTCATAACGCATTATACATCGTCCAGTATAAAAACACACGACACCTTATGGCTGTGTATCTTTATTACGCATCCTAAAATGATCATATTTAATAATTGATGATAGGAACTATCTGCAAAAACTATTCTGAAGTCATTTGTTCAGATATTTCCTAATAATCCTTTTAGTTATTAAAGAAACAAAAACGTCAGGTCTCATAACGCATTATACACAGAGTACTGTATCTGGGATCCTGTGGTGTGCATTAATCATGCATATACAGTACATTATTCATTAAATCCCAGTGTAACATCTGTGTATTTTGGGGTTTGGAAATGCGTTCAGTTTAATGAACATTTCTATTTTATATAATATCTGATTTTGCTTTATATAAAGTTATAATCTATGCTTAAATTTAAAAAAATTATTTACATTTAATCATAATTGTTAATGCATTCGAAACTGTAATTCATAAATATTCTATAATTATTTATCTAATTATGTGCAAGCAATGCCTTGATAGATCGTTACACGGATGTTTTTTTAACGTGTTTCCAAAAATGTATGGATCTTGATGTTTGGATTCTTTAAAAGTTACACGCTGAACTTTTCCAGGATTCTATGTTGCATCATGCGTTGTGATGCAGGCTTTCTGCAGTCCAGTATAGACTTACTCACCTCACTGTGCTAGAGATATCTGGTCTCAGATTATAGCTTAAATCTCATTTTGCTCTGACACTCATCATGCAGAACGGTAATTCTAGATAATATGAGTGTGTCATCGTGGAAGGAGCTTGAGTGCTTGGTCTTGCCGCAATTCAATGTGGTTCGGTATAAAATCCGAACCCAGGAATGTGTGTATCAAGGACGGATCATTGTCTCAGTTTGCTATCATATCATGCTAAACATGAATAAAGGAGTAGATCATGATTTACTAGGGAAAAGCATCCAAAGTAAAATACTACTACAATATGATTTGCAGGAGCCAAAGCCAAAATAATATCGCATTTGATGTGAAAATATGCCTGCAGATCATAAGATATACATGACAAAGTTGTATCAACAATGCAGACAGGGTGCCAATACTTTCATCTTCAGAAAAGGAGCCTTTGTGAAACTTCAGATTATGTTAATTAAACGTTCCTTATGCAAGTGAAGTGCCATTTGTGGAAAGATAATAAACACCTAACTATAGGTGTGTGTGGGGAGGTTTGTGTGTGTGTGTGTGTGTGTGTGTGTTTTAACACATCTCACCACAGGCTGCAATTGTGTGCCAGGCATCATGGCGTTGGCCAGCTGCATCTGTTGGGCCAGCATGGCCATATTCTTCTGCTGGATCAAGTTATTCCTGCCATTGATCTCGAGCTGCGTCTTTAGGTGGGGCGGAGGGTGCAGATACTTACAGTTCTCTCTGGAGCAGCGGCCCTGCGAAGAAGAGAGAGAGAGAGAGAGAGAGAGAGAGAGAGAGTTATACACCAAGATCTCGGCTCATTTTAATTCATAGCTGAAGGAAAAAAACGTGAGTCACGGCTTCATGCACCCACAGGTTAGATGTGGGCTGTTGGATGTTTTATTCTGTCAACCCCACCACCACTACCATCATCATCATCATCATCATCATCATCACCCCTTCCCAAACACTTTACAGTATACACCTTTTCTTCACTCCTTTGTTTATATCTTTACACATTTACTCATTTTTCATTCAGACACAAATTAAAACTTATTAAACTGGCAGCCATTTGTAACTGTATATAATACACATATCGTCGCTGTCGGGCGGAAACCTCCTATGTCCAAATTTTGTCAATTTCATATTTTTTCACATATCGATGCTATTGGTCAGTCCCCACATGGGTCTGTTATTTTTACAAGTTATTAACCAATCTAAAGTCTTTAAAATAGCTTGAGTGCAAATCTCTTTTGGACACTTCAACTGTCTGAGAAATCTTGTAACTCCACCTCTTCTTCACTCCGCGGGAGAGCTTTGCGGCATTGCATTATGTGTATTGCATCACTTATAGCTCTTGAACCTTTAAAATAGAGTTTAGGAAGATGTATGTAACTATAATCATTAGCTTTGGTTAACTATTGAAGCCTTGTCTCTTGTCAAAAGGCTCAACGTGACCGCAGACTTTATTGAACACTGCTGGCAGCAGCGACGTCTGTGTCCGTACCGTTCTTATCAATGACAGCATAATCTCGTATCTCCTGCTCCCAAGTCATAAAGCTTGTGTCTCTGATAAAACGTGACTTTGGGAAAATGTTGTGTTAATGTTGGTACACAACAGTATGATAGCAATATAAGGTATAATAACCACTTTAACGATACAATGTTTAATAACAAAAAAATACGTTTTTTTAATTTCCTGAAAAATAATGGTTTTGGAGATACGAGGATTCCGCCCGACAGCGATGATATATATTCTATATGAATAAAAATAAAGCATAGTACACAACCTTTCCATTGAAACAGCAGGTCAATCTTCAACTGTCCACTTTTACTGAGTCAGTGCCAAGTGTAGTGTTACTGTATGGAACCTTATGTGATCTTCTGCTATTGTATTTGATACTTTTCTGCTCACCATGGTTGTAAAGAGTGGTTATTTGAGTTACCTCAACCATTACTCTGACCATTCTCCAACCATTCTCCTTTAAGACCTCTGACCATTCTCCAAACCATTCTTCTCTGACCTATGACCATTCTCCATCCATTCTCCTTTGACCTCTGACCATTCTCCAGCTATTCTCCTCTGACCTCTAACCATTCTCCAACCATTCTCCTTTGACCTCTGACCATTCTCCTTTAAGACCTTTGACCATTCTCCAAGCCATTCTTCTCTGACCTCTGACAATTCTCCAGCTATTCTCCTCTGACCTCTAACCATTCTCCAAACCATTCTTCTCTGATCTTTGACCATTCTCCAACCACTGTCCTCTGACCTCAGACCATTCTCCAAACCATTATCATCTGACCTCTAACCGTTCTCCAAACCATTCTCCTTTAACTTCACAGGATTTTACACACCATTTTGTTGTAATCCCAAGATATCAAAGTTTTCTGAAATACTCAATCCATCTCAAATCATCTATCACCAACAACAATGCCATGGTCAACTCCACTGAGATCACAGATTTTCCCACTGAACAGCTCTTGAGCTCTTGACAAATATATGTACATAATTTAATACCAAATAATTGCCTGTTTAGATAACTTTGGGAATAAACAGTTGTACAAGTGATCCTATTAAATGGATATATAGAAAAAGACAAACACTAGAGAGAAAGAGAAAGAGAGAACGGGAACGAAAACCCTCCTGTAAGAATTCCTCTCAGGTCCAGACCGAGTCTGGGATATGACGATGATTATATATGCGCAGCATTGCTGATGTTATGCACTGAATAAAAAGAGGACTACAATTCAGATGGTCATAAAGCTTTGACGCACCCCTCCTCCTTCCTTTCTTTCTTTTTGCTTCTCTCGCTCTGTTCGCACCTTGGTGCTCATAGCAGTCCCATGCTGTCTTTCACTGCACTCCCCATGAATACTGAACAGATCTGGCCAGAAGGGGCATGTGGGTGTTTGCGTATGCGTGTCTGTGTGTGTGAACACAGTGTGTCATCAGCCACTAGGCTGTAATTACCCACAAGCAAACAAAAGCTATCACACAGGATGCAGCTGATGACCCTGGACCCCCACTAAAACCTCTCTATAGCCATCTTTTTCTCTTTAATTTCCTGAAAACAACATAACCCACTTATATCTTTTCTCTCCAATCCTCTCTGTCTTATGTTACAAATGTATGGTCAAGAACACACTTTTTTTTCATTTTCTATACAGTACCTTCTTTTCCCCATATTTTAGCTCCCAGCATTTAAATCCTTGCAGTCTATCCTGTGATTGGTTGCTACATTCATGAATCTGCCTGGCAACAGGGAAACAGTGTGTGCTGATTGGCCGGAGTGCTGCAGCCTGTGTGGGTCCAGCTCTGCGCTGTATCTGACACTAACCTTATTTAACTCTCTGCACGCTATTGATTGCAGCTAATTGCTAAATTCATTTCCTTTTACATGCATATCCCCTGGAGCTTAGAGTCTGACCCAGTGTATGCCGTCATTAATGCTGTGGACATGCTGAGGCAATTTTAGCTGTAGCTGATTTTGAGGGTGGCTTTAAATAACCCTTCCACTGGTTTACAATGCAATTAAATTAAAGCCAATGCTATTCCCTTGTTTAGGTGGATGTAATATCAGAATCTAATCTAATACATTGTTTGAAATATACAATAGAAATTAAAAAATACAAAGACCTTCTTTCTTGGGTCCAATTTTCTGTCGTGCTTTTTGCCTTTCACTAAATTTGACTAAAAGGACTGCATCGTATCTGGGTCTGGGATGCATATAAGAGCGCAAAAAGAGCTGCTGGTACTTGAAAAACATCCAATCATGGAGACAGCAAATGGTGGAATAAATTGATCTCATTTGAATGGAGGGAGAGAAAGTTCCCATCTGCAAATGATGAGCATTTAAATGGGTCTGGTGGCATAATAAAAATAGGCCCCAAAAAAAAAAAAGACCTAGTTTCTGGATTAAGTGCTTTCTTAGTCATTCTGTCTTTTTCATGGCATGAGAAAATGCAGATTTATTAAAAAAAAAGGCAGTAAAATAAAAGCAGGTACGACAATAGCGTCAGTGAAAGGTTTGTATTAATGTACTTGATTCTGATATGCCACTGTTTCCATAGTAGCAGCTAATTCGCATTGATTAATCATAAACAAAATGTGTCTAACTGTTGATACTGAGAAAGTTTCCCCGAGAAGATGTTTGGTAAACCCTTAAGGAAGGAGTCTCCAGTGTTAGTGCTTTGTAACAGTCAGAGTTAAAGCTGTAAGTTTTCCAACACAGAAGTTTGTTTGTAGTGTCAGGTTTCTTTGTTTTTGTCTTATTAACTATGAAAGATAGCAAAAACAGAAGCTAATAAGGAAGCATCTCTGTACACAGGGATTGTCATAATTCCCAAATGTTTCACAATATTGCCTGTAATTGTATAACAACAATTACGAACTGTTTTTAATTTAATAACATTATCAAGATTTTGTATTCAACTCCATCAAACCAGCCCATTGCTGATTGATTAATCTCCTATAACATCATGTCTTGTCTCTCTTTGGTGCAAAAAGCATGACTGATCCAGTTACAGTTGCTCTATAGCTCATAATACGAGCAGGATGTAGCCAATATACTGTACATACAATGACTAAAATCAACAAGAGATACGTATGACTTATTAAGCATAGAAATAATAGACATCTCAAGCGAGGGCTTATTTTAGGAGTAACAGCTGCTGCCCTGAGAACGCCACAGGGAACGTGCATCCTCGTCTGCTTTACCCTTAGCTCCAGACAACCTCTCATGTCTTAAAACTTGTAACCCAGAGATCCAGCACGCAGCCATTTTCCTCTAGTCCCCAGCTTTGGATTATTTAATAGGTGATATATTTCATGTCTTTCTGATGAAGCTCATGTTTGCGTAACGATTTGCTTCAGGACAGTGCTCATAGGGCTACATAAACCCTTCATGACCAATAATGACCTCTTTCTAAACATTTATAAAGACATTCCATCAGGAGACAACTGTCATAATAGTTGCTTTTGTCCACTTTGATGACAGGACATGCAGTTTGGTAATAATATAAAAACCTTAAGTCAACTTTACATAGTGTGTTATGTTCAAACTGATGGGACATAGTTCTGTAATTAGCAAAAATAAATAAATAAATAAATTAATTAATCTAATTACATTGATTTAGTTAATAAAACAACAATAACAGCAGCAGCAATGACAATAATAATAAAACAGAATAAAATAAAATAAAAGAATAATAAATCATAAACAATTTTTTTATTTTATAATTTTTTTTAAAGATTATTTATTCTAATTCTAGACATTTTCTTTCCAATTATTTCATGTTGTTCGAAAAAATTAATGCTTAAAACTAGCTTTATTTTTTTTTACCATTATTTATAACTTTTTTTAATATTTCCTTTTATTATTATTGTATGTTTTTTTATTTTATTACTATATTAACATTACTCTTATTCGATATAGTTTCACTGTCAGTGTGACTCTCGGCAAACTTCAAACACACGTCTTGCACGTAGAGCCCTCAGTGGACTAAGCACACACACACACACACACACACACACACACACACACACACACACACACACACACACTCACACAGATAGATAGCTCCCACCATGTGTGTTCAGAAAGAGACTAACTATCACAGATCATACTGCAGTGATGAAAGCAAATCCCTCTAGAAGCTTCTGTCTGTGGTCAATAATAAAAAGCAAGGATGGCAGGATCGGCCTACAGTATATCTCACACTGTCACTAAACGAGTGTGAGCTTGTAACCTGACTGTATCGGTGACGCTGTACCAACATATGTATTCGGAGTACTAATGATCTTGCTGCTCATTGGAGACCTTGGCTAGCTAAAATTGGTGTTTATATGTCTGGGAAATTGATACTTGAGTTTGTAGGCCAGAGTGCATGTCGTGTGTATTTGCTTTATCCCTCTGCACCACCGATCTATTATTAGCGGGAAAACTGGAGCAAATTTATCTGGGACTATTAGACTGTGTCACTCGTACGAGCCTGATATGGACTTTTTTTGTGAAAGCGTGGGTGCCTACGAGTGTGTCTACATGTGTGTGTATAAACAAATTCAGGAAAGCTTAAATGTGTGTTAGAGCAATAGCGCAGAACATTTCTATAGCTTTTAATGTAGAAGTGAAATGTGGGCGAGAAACCTGCAGAGGAGATCATATGCTGTGAGGGGTTATAAAACTGTGTGTGTGTGTGTGTGTGTGTGTCTATATAGAGCACTCTGCTGTTATAAATCACCTTGGCCTGATTATAGCAGACGTCTCTTTGCTATAATTCAGTAGACAGCGAGCAGCAGAAAAAAGTGAAAGAATGAAAGAAAGAGAAGGAAAGAAAATCTGATGCAGGTTCATTTTTTTATATTAAAACAGATTCGGCATTTTACGAATTCTTTCCTGGTCAGCCAACTCACCAAAACTATCTGAAAGAAGAGAGTGTGAGAAAATAAGAGCGTAACATAATTACAGGGAAGAAATCGCCCGTCGTCTTATCCAGATAGAACTCTCTTTTGCCAAACTCTTTATAATTATCATCAGTAAAATAATTACAGGCAGCTCACTGATGAACGGCTTAGTCAAGCTTAACATATCTCTGGCATTAATGGCTCTTTATCCTCATAGTGGTGGGCCAAAAGGTGCCATTATTAATCTTTAATAGAAACTGAAAATATTCGTATTTATCTTAGTGTAAAATGGCAGATTTTTACTCCTATATGTGCATTTTAGACATGGCATCAAAGGAAACCTATGTGACAGCATGCTGGGGGCTTGACGTGAGGTACCTGGATGACGGCTGCACGGCAGTTGTTTCAACTAGCGAAATTAAGGACTTTAACTATGACATGTTTGGCTTATTGGGTAAGATGGAAGCAAGACTTCTTCAGGGCACAAATACTAATGCTTAAAGGTATGTAACTTAAGCAGTAGCTGTTTTATCGTAACTCGTTCACTGCACAATATAAACAAATGAGTGATATATAGTTTTGTTTCTTATTTTGTTTCTATAATTTTTCAGAGAATAAAGAAGACATAGAGCAGGAATTGTCTAAAGGCAAACGACTCCGGGTAGCACCTAAGAAATGTGATATGTAACAAATGGGTCTTGCTGGTATTATACTAGCATTCAAAAGACAACATATGTTGACCAGCACACCAGCATCCCAGGCTGGTCGGCCCGCACACCAGCATCTCAGGCTGTTCGGCCCACACACCAGCATCCCAGGCTGGTCGGCTCGCACACCAGCATCCCAGGCTGGTCGGCCCGCACACCAGCATCTCAGGCTGTTCGGCCCACACACCAGCATCCCAGGCTGGTCGGCCCGCACACCAGCATCTCAGGCTGTTCGGCCCACACACCAGCATCCCAGGTTGTCGGCCCGCACACCAGCATACCCGGCTGCTCGGCCCGCATACCAGCATCCCAGGCTGGTCGGCCAGCACACCAGCATCCCAGGCTGGTTGGCCAGCTCACCAGCAACCAGCACCTAATGCTGGACCAGCATACCACCATCTCAAGCTGGTCGGCCAGCACACCAGCAACCAGAACCAGCAGGGTATATAAATATGAGCCCTGGAGTCTTGTGGTAAATGAGTGTTCTGACCTTTACAAGTACAATCATGCTACACAAGTTCTAGATTTATGTTAACGTGTAGCGTTATAAAGGTAATCTGTACAATCTAAATGTAGTGAGAGTTAAAAGTGAGTCTATAATGTAAAAAAGACCCAAATTTCAGAGAGCTGGTGTAAAGAGAAATGACGAGGAAGGAAAAGAGTGTGTTTTTGAAAGCTGGATTTAAAACCCAGGTGATATGTTTGACCTACTGAACTGCACAGATCATAAAAAAGTGAGTGTGTTTTACAGCTTACAGCGAAAAATCATGCAGTGTTCACCTCAGCTGAACCGACACACACACACACACACACACACACACACACACACACACACACAGAGTTAGTAGCAGTGCCGCAGGACTCAGGTGTCAGGTGACACGCTAGTATATTTCCCACTCTCTGACATCATTGCTATTGCAGAAGCTCTGTTACTGAAAGCATCAAAACCATTTCCACATCCATTTCCGATAAACAGTGTGTGTGTGTGTGTGTGTGTGAGTGTGTGTGTTTCTTTATGAAGCGTAAGTACACAAAGACACGTCACACTGTTTCTTCAGTTCTTCGGTAGCCGTCATATGGGGCACCCCACAGACAACACCCAAATCCTGTCTCGCTCTCAAACGCTCCCAGGATGCACTGCAGCATTTACCAGCATCACTTCCTTTCTCCCACTCACATAATTCTGGTTTGGATCATTCACACGAAAATCCTCACAGTAATCATCACCCCAGAGCATTCTGGGTAATTACAACGGCACGTTTATTCTTAATCCCATTGCCCTCTTCGTCATTGGAGAAAAAAAAGACACTAATGACAGCTAATCTTCTCTCTTTATATGACCGGTTTGTAAACAGCACCAAGCCTGAGGACAAATTAATCAACGTCTAGAGTAAATATTTCCTTTATTTCATTTTGTGATGTTTAAAAAAAGGCTGATCTAAATGACTTTCATTACTGCGTGCCTTAATTAACAAACCTCTGTTCAAGTGTGTTCAGGAACATTGATTGTTTCAGGCCAACTGATGTGTGTCAGCGTGTGTCTGCCTCTTCTGTTTTTAACTTCCTCTTGTGAAGGACAAGAGAATGTAGAGCAACAAAAATAGAGAGAGGGAAAGAAGGAGAGAGAGAGAGATGTGGGGAGTCAGGAAGATAAAATAAATAAAGATTAAAATACAAAGTGACAAAGTGATAGAATGCAGAAGGCTCTAGGGACCGAAGAAGCAAAAATTAGCAGTGAAAGTGAGAAGGTGCAGCCTGGGGTGCCAATATTAATCGCTGCATGAGACGTGACGTGATATGTATCTGCCATGGCACTCAAATCGGACTTGATAAAATAAAATAAAATTAAATATTTAATAAAATAAAATAAACATCAGCTGTTGAAAAATACATTGCAGATTCATGAGACGACAAGCAGGCAAAATATTTAAATTTTACCGCCCTGAAACACATTAACGTGTTAAATTGATATATCTTAGCAGTTCTAGCGCATTAACCCACTTTGTGGGTTAATGTTGTATTTGTGTTGCTCCGGTAAAAAGTTATAAGAAACAATTTAAAGACATACAGGTCAGAAACTGTTGGGTTTTGCTGCTTTATTTTTAAAAACAAAACTTAAAATTAACCTTTTGTGAAACTTTTACTAAAATTTTACTAAAGAGTTAGCAATAGAATTTAAAACCTTTGAAATAATTTTACGATTTTTATGACGATACGGAAATCTAAATTTTATTTGTTCTACTAGGTTAGCGTTTCAATAGTAACGACTGAAGCAGAAACTTAAACGGTGATTGGCTCATACAATCCAAGTGCGCTAATAAACTAATAAATAATAAAAGTGTGTTGTTTTGAACAAATTAAAATACAGGATGTTTGACAAAGTTCACTGTATATGCTAATGGACATTTTCAGAAGGAGTCTCCAGTGTCAGTGCTTTATAATGTAAACTTAAATGTCTTTAAGTTTTTTATAGGATCTTTTCTTATAGTTACTATAATGTACACGATAACAGGAACTTGTTTCAGAAATGTTAACTGTCATTTTAAATCAAACTATAAATATATATGTTTGATGTTCTTTAACAAATATAACTTTTTTTTTTTTAAAGGAGCAGCTCACTCACTGGTTGTGATTCCTTAACCCCACCCACTCGGTTTTAGGTCAAAGGTGAAGTAAATGAAGTGAAATTAAGTGACATAGTAGATGTTTGAAGTTCAGAGAAACTCATGAGAAAAGACGAATGCTTATGATGCTTATCAGTGCCAAAGCTAAAAACCCATAACTCGAGAATTCTGGGAAAACTTGTTGGAATTTAAGCTTGAGACCATCTTGATATTAGATTGCTGTTATCTTGACTCTGCCCATATTATATCGTGCCAATAATGCATACATGTGAGCATATGGAGAAAGAAAGAGAGAGAAAGAGACAGCAAAGGTGGGGGAGGGGTGTTTTCACACATTATTTTGATTGCTTCAGGAATTTTAAAACCGCAAAGCCGACGTTTCAGGGCGATCGCTTACACAAGAGACGTGAGGATTAAGATGAACATCCTGGTGTCTACAGCAAATACAACTCTGGCCCACGGTTCATTCATTCATTTGCACACACAGAGACAGAGAGAGAGAGAGAGAGAGAGAGAGAGAGAGAGAGAGAAAGAGAGAGAAAAAGAGAGAGAGAGAGAGCAATCTGCTATTCGCATCAGTGCTAATCAAAGCAGAGTGCCAGGGACTCTCCTCTCTCTGTGCTTTATCTGATGGAAAACTACTGCACACTACATCAGGTCTTCACACAGATCCAACACACACACACACACACACACACACACACACACACACACACACACACACTATTTCTACACCTAGATCTTCTTACACTAACCTTAACCTCAGGAACAAAAAGGAATTTTTTCAACTACATAAAAGCTGCACTTTTGGAAAAGGACCACATGGACTAACTAAAATGTCCCCACAAGTCTTTCTCTTGTCTTTATCCTTGAAACAGTGAGGAATTAGATCATCTTTCCAGATGAGCAGATGAGTATATTCTCCTTGTATCCAGATGTTTGAATCAACTACCATAAATTATTTTGTCTTCAGGCATTATTCATCAGGATCAAACATTCCTTAAATAATCAAATCACACTATTCTTCTCAAAAATATATCAATTGTGTGTTATGAGTGAAAGGTTATCAGAGTTTAAATGCTGCCATGCTGTTGAAGTGGTTAGAATTTGTTATATATTGGGTCATTTTCTACATATAACAGTAAAACAAACTACAGTTTTATAGTAATATCCATTCATACATCCAATTTCAGTACTACTCAAGGTCACAGGAGAACCTAAAGTCTGTCAGTGGACTTAGGGGTAAGCCCTGGTCAGTGAGCTAACCATCACAGGGCACAATCAGACACTGTGTACAATTTAGAGATGCTAATCAGCCTACGAAACGTGTCATGTCGGCTTGGACAATTCCCTGCCCAGTTTTTCCAGTGCCCAGTGTTCTCCTGTGTCTGTTGGTTTTGTTGATTTGTTAATAAAATCACTGTCTGTCTTTTGTCACTGCATTTGGCTCTGGACTTTTGTTTCCCTTGGAGGCGCTCGTCCCTAAATGCATGTCTTTTTACTGGGGGAGGAAACTCAAGAACCTGGAGGAAACCCCTAAATTAGGGGGAGATCATGCAAACTCCACACACAGGACAGAGCCAGGAATTAAACTTTAAATTAAACCCAGAGGTATGTGACAAACATGCTAATCACTAAACTACTTTTGTAGCAACTTGGATATTTCACGTAATCTACGACTAAGTAAAAACCGAATAAAACGAATTAATATTTAACAAATAAAACCATTAACACAAGCGAACATAGATAGAGGTCATGTTTTCTGTTTGGACATGCTTATATAGTATTTATGGAAGGAGTCTCCAGTTTCAGCGTTTTATAACATTCAGGACATGTTTACCAGGACATGTTTTTTTCAAGTCTTTAAAGGACTTCATAGTAACATTAGAATCTGACTGATTTGAACTTGTTTCATGGATGACACACAACATTAAATTTAACGATGTACAATAAAAAAAATTGTAATGATGGACTGTGGTGTAAGATGAAGAGAAAAATACTTTAGGACATCCTATTGTTGGAAAATAATCCGTCAACTTTGGGGTTGTCTCTGCTTGGTGTTGCGGCATCTTTGTAGGTATTTCTCTTAATATTATTATTTGATCTTATTAATATTATCATCTTTGTAGGTATTTCTCTTAATATTATTATTTGAAACTTATTAGATATGTGGTGGAAAGTTTCAATATGAATGACAAGTGGTGATTTAATCAGAGGTTGTATTTTTCATAATTTTAATAAACAACAAAACTTTTGTGACTCGTTTGCAACCCTAGGCAGACATCCCAGGTTTACACCTTCCTTTCTCATCATTATTTATACCCCTTTAATGCCAAGCCAGTGAACATCCGTTACCTCCACCAGGACTGAGAGGATAGTGACAGAGACAGAACCCTGCTCCAGTGATAATGACTCTCTCAGATCGGACGTCGACAGACTGATGGTGACCTTTCCCTCGCTTGCCGTTTGCCCACATCACTAATCTTTAAACCAGTACTGACTGATCGCACCAACGTTATCGATGTACTGAAAGAAGGATAAAAAAACCCAGCTTTTCTGAGGGAGGAGTGGATCGATGGCTCGTCCTGGCATGAGAATCTGTCTCTGACAAACTTCGATTCTTGGAATGAATTTAAGTGCGTTTTTTATTTAATTATTTTTTAACCTCATCACAAGCAATGGTGGTCAAATCAAGAAAAAGCCAAAAAAAAAACAAGCTTTTTATATCCACTTTGGTATGTCTTAAATTGCAAATTGCTTATGATTGTAACACAAACTTTTTAATATTTAATAATGAAGGAGACATTGTGGTTTTTTTAACCATTTAACATTACATATAATGTTTTAGCTATCGCTTAATTAAGTCAATAAAATAAAAAAATACACAACCAAATCTACTGACCTTTCCAAAGCACTGACACTGGAGACTCCTTAATTAACTCCATTAATATCAAGCAATAATAAATAATAAACTCCAACATATTAATAATTATTCACTTTTTTTAGTTAAATAACATCCGCACATTATTAGGCTTAAATCATGTGAATCATCAGTTTTGTTGCTATAGAAACAAAAACATATTAAGACAAACACATTAACGAATAAAGACGCGATTCGCCTTATAAACGGAAATAGCGCTAGTCTGATATTACAGGAAACGAATCGATGCCTCCTGATGTGGTTTAATAGCATATAAGTGCTAGCAGAACATTGAGGGCACAAACACACACCTGAAACGCACACGGTGTTTGACAGCCAATTAAAGCGTTTATCATGTTTCAGAGGCTGAAATTCTGTTTGGGTGGTTCAGCTTGTCACTGTCATGCTGGTTTGCAGCAGGGTTGCTAATAACACACTGGGTAAAAATACCAAGCTCAGTGAAGAGCTGATTTTCACCCGAAACAACACGAACTAACGTAGATTTGAACTGCTGGTGTTGCGTCTTTGGTCAGTAATACATCTTGTCCATCATGCTAATATTGAAAACCACTTTCTCTTTTTCTCTGCTCTATAGAGATGATTTTCTTTTACTTTGTAATGTAGACTCCAAGCTGGATTTTGAAGGAAATTCTAAAAAATACCCTGGCATTTTTTTTAAAACTTTTGGTGGTCACTTGATTCCAGCTTCAATCACACTTTGACAGAAGATAAATTCAACTGAATTAAATGAATTTGAATAGTTTGTTTGGATGCAAAACTTTAAAAATATTTCCAGTAGGATGGGAAAAAATGTTGTCAAAAGTAGACTGGAAAGAGCAAAAAAGACTATAAAAAACATCATTTTGTATGGATGCCAATAGGGATGAAAATGGTATAAAATCATTACTCTGAGTGTAAAAACAGTTCCCTTTCGAGGGAACTCAACTCTGCGTCAGGGCTGATGCTACGGTAATGCTTCTTTGAGGAAGTTGTGTCTGAAGCTCTGTGTGCACACACGCCATTTAATGGCTCGGAAAGGACACATGACGAAGAGAGTACGCGCCAGCAAGTCCATATAAGGGCATCTACGTCACGCTGTTCCAGCTTTCTTTGTCTTCAGGAAGCACTCTGTGTATGTGTGTCATTTGTCACTGTATGTCAAGTGCAGGGAGAGAAAAAATAGATATTTTAGGGAAAGCTAGGCGAGGGACATAAAAAATGTTACAGTCCAAGCATTTTAAGAAATGCATGCATCTGTGCCCCCGCTTTATTATGGGGGACGTCACGCACTCTCTTTGTGTTGTTTGTTTGGGAGAGGAGCATGTGCGGTCGGCTCTCGAGGGAGCCGGCTGCGTGCATTGTGAGGGTTTCCCTCTGCGCACTCTCCGATCCCGCCTGGCTATATTTTCACAATCAGCTGCGCCCCGTGGTTTGGGTCCTGCATCCGCCGAGGCGGCGCGGCAGCTCCGATCATGGGGTTCGCAGGTCGAGTTAGCGGAGGCGGAGCCGGGTGTTTCCCTTTCTCTCGCCCTCTCCCCTGACTCCATTCGCTCGGTTTCGGGAGTTCGCGCTGCGATTTCTCTCGACCCGGAAGAGAACATGCTGTGGCGGGGAGGGGCTTTCCCCCTCGGCAATGCCGACAAAAGAGAAAGAACAATCAGTCGTGTTCGAGGAGCTCCTCGAAGTGGTGACACGCACTGTGGGTAGGTTGAATTTGGATTGGCCTGAAGAGGAAGTTAGTGTCGTTTGTTCTAAGCTAGACGACCGCTTCCTGACTTCTGCACGCAGGCGACTGCCGTTTTTTCTTGACCTCCATGCTGAGGTGTCGAGGTCTTGGAGAAATCCACTTTCGGCACGTGTTTTTTCTCCAGCCATGTCTAATTATTCAGCCATTATAGGGCTTGAAAGCCATGGCTATGGGGTGATGCCTAGGGTTGAAGAGACGCTCGCGGGCTATCTCTCACCTACATTGCCCACATGGAGGAGACCTGCCCTTCCATCCAAGCCCTGTAGGACCACTTCAGCCCTTGTGGTTAAGGCTTATACAGCAGCAGGCCAAGCAGGTGTGGCTCTGCACACCATGGCAGTTTTGCAGGCCTACCAGGCTGACCTGCTGGCAGAGTTTGACGGTGGTGAGGGGTTAGGACCTCAGGTGATATCTGAGCTCTGCCGAGCCATTGACCTTGCACTCTGTGCCATGAAGCAGACAGCCCGCTCCATAGGCCGTTCAATGGCTGCGCTAGTTGCCACAGAGAGGCAATCTAACTGACATAAAGGATAAGGATAAATCCTTTCTCCTGGACGCCCCGGTTTCACCTCAGGGTTTGTTCGGTGACGCAGTGAATACTGTCGTCGACAGCCACCAGGAGGTGAAACGCCAGTCAGCAGCGTTCAGGGAGTTTCTCCCTCACCGCAGCAAGCAGCCTGGGCCATCAACCAGCTGCTCCCTGCCCCCTTCTAGTTCACTCAGGGTAGCGAAAAAGGTTAGCGTGGTGGCCCGTGCCCCCCGTCTAAGACTAGGGAGGCAGGTCAGCGTACCCGGGCCCAGACCCATCAGGTGAAAGGGGACCTTAGATCCGTCATTTCAGCCAGACGAGTCACGAGGGAGTCCTGATGCCCGAGGGCTGGGGTTCCTAGGAGCATTCTATTCAGGTACGCTCCCCCTACTGCCCGCTCCACCGCCTCCACTGTTTCGGCGGGCAGTAGGGTCTGTGCCTGTTCTCCTTCCTTGCACGGATCTCCCTGGGTCAGCACCTGCCCGTGTGCTGTTTCAGGGCACCCAGGAGGTCGCTGCGAGGTTGACACCACTGTCGGACAGCCAGGCAGCATGGGAACTTCTGCCTGGGGTGTCTCAGTGGGTCCAGGATATTGTGAAAAAAGTGTACAGGATCCAGTTTTCCTCCCGTCCTCCGCGCTTCCAGGGTGTGTTGCCCACGATTGTGGGCTGGCACCAGGCGGTGTTCCTCCAAGAGGAACTCCTCTCGCTTTTGAGGAAAGGGGCCATAAAGCATGTTCCCCTCCCAGAGCGGGACTCTGGCTTTTACAGCCGATATTTTGTTGTTCCCAAGAAGGACGGGGGGCTGCGTCCGATTTTGGACCTGCGGGCTCTGAACTGTACTTTGAAGACCTACAAGTTCAAGATGCTCACACTCAAGCTTATTGTGTCCCGGATCAGGTCCAACGACTGGTTTGTGACGATCGACCTCAAAGACGCCTATTTTCACATACCTGTAGGCATTCTGCCAGAGCACAGCAAGTTTCTCAGGTTTGCTTTCGGGGGTGAAGCATAGCAGTATTGTGTCCTCCCTTTTGGCCTAGCCCTTTCACCGCGTTTTAACAAAACCTACTGATGACGATGTCAGTCTCTGTTCATGACGCACACGGGGTACAAGCATAGAAGGACAAAGCCTTATGAACATCTTAAGAATAGAAATTTCCACCACAACGTTCACGGAGTGCAAGGACGCTGCCCTGGCACCGTTGTGTCTCTAGGGCATCCGTGTACTGAATTACCTGGACGACTGGCTCATTCTGGCCCAGTCAGAGGCTATGGTGGCCAGTCATCGAGATGCTGTGCTTGCCCACATGAGGTCTTTAGGCCTCAGGCTGAACCCATGAAAGTGTGTGCTTCCTCATCTCAGAGAACCACCTTTCTGGGAGTAGTTTGGGACTCCACCACGATGCGGGCACATCTGTCTCCCACTCGGGTGGCTTCCATCTTGTCAGCAGTGAAAGCTTTTCGGCTAGGCCGAGGCCTCTCTGTCACCGAGGCACAGAGGGTGCTTGGCCTCATGTCAGCAGCAGCCAACGTTATCCCTTTGGGTCTGCTTCACATGAGGCCATTCCAGCTCTGGTTCAGGGGTGCGGGCTTTCATCCCCGCAGACATCCCATCAAGGTTAGAAGGGTTACGTGCCGTGAGCTTCATACCCTTCTTATGTGGAGGAGACCCCAGTTCCTGGCCTTGGGTCCCACTCTAGGGGCATATCACCGTCGCAGGACTCTTTTGGCGGATGCCTCGCTTTCGGGCTGGGGAGTGGCCTTGGATGGTCGCCCAGCCCATGGTCTATGGGAGGGCCCCTATCTCTCATGGCACATAAATTGCCTGGAGATGATGGCTGTGTTTCTAGCGCTGAGACACTTTCTCCCACACCTCAGGGGCTGCCATGTCTTAATACGGACAGACAGCACTGCAGTCGTGTTGTATATCAATCATCAAGGCGGTCTGCATTCGCACCCCCTGTTCAGGTTGGCGCAGCAGATTCTGCTTTGGGCAGAGACCAGGCTTCTTTCACTCTGAGTGGTTTTCATCCCAGGGCGTGTAAATCGGGAGGCAGACTTCCTGTCAAGGCAGGTGCTGAGGCCCGGGGAGTGGCGGCTCCACCCCCACGTGGTGGAGCAAATTTGGCAGATTTTCGGCCGGGTGGAAGTGGATCTGTTCGCCTCCGAGGAGTCGACCCACTGTCCGCTGTGGTTCTCCCTCTCCCTTGGTATGGACGTGGCCGAGGCTCCGTCTGTATGCCTTTCCCCGGGTAGCTCTGCGCCACGAACGAGTCAACCTTCTCCTGGTTGCCCCTCGTTGGCCCTCTCAAGTTTGGTTCACGGACCTGATCTCCCTCCTGAACGGCACTCCATGGGAGTTTCCCGTCAGGAGGGATCTCCTCTCTCAGGTACAGGGGCAATCCTACACCCCCGCCTCGAGATGTGGAAGCTTTGGGTCTAGCCCCTGAGGGGAACCAGTTCCTAGAAGCAGGCCTCTCATCTGAGGTTGCAGAGACTCTGCTGAATGCTAGGGCTCCCTCCACTAGGAAGCTGTATGCTCTGAAGTGGAGGCTTTTTCACCTCTGGTACAGTGCTGGAGTTCCTGCAGTCTTGCTTTTCTCGGGGCCTGTCCCCATCTACTTTAAAGGTGTATGTGGCCACCATCACCGTGAACCATGAACCTGTCCTTGAGGCCTCCTTGGGTAGGCACTCATTGGTATCTCGCTTTCTGCATGGTGTCAGTTATAAGACCACGCCTTCCCTCCTGGGACCTCTCTGTGGTCCTGGAGGGGCTGCTGGAAGCCCCCTTTGAGCCCATGGATTCAGCCTCTGAGAGGTTTCTGACCCTGAAATTGGCTCTGCTTCTAGCCTTGGCATCTGTCAAAAGAGTGGGTGATTTGCAGGCTTTGTTGATTGCCCCCGCCTGCCTAGAATTTTCCCCTGGCATGTCCAAGGCTATTCTGCACCTCAGGGCAGGATATGTCCCTAAGGTGCCCAGGATGGCGGGTTGTCCAATCATCCTGCAGACCTACTGTCCCCCACCCCACGAGTCGGCGGAACAGGAGAGGCTGCATTTGCTTTGCCCAGTAAGGGCCTTGAGGGCTTATGTCCATCGCTCTAGCTTGTGGCGTAACTCCTCTGCCCTTTTTGTCTGTTTTGGGGGCCGGAATAGGGGTGATCCGGTTTCAAAACAGCGCCTGGCGCACTGGGTAGTGGAGGCCATTACTCAGGCCTATGAGGTGCGTGGTCTCGCTTTGCCTCTAGGCATCAGGGCCCACTCTACTACGTGTATTGCCTCGTCCAGTGCCTTGGCCAGGGGTGTCCCCTTGAAGATATTTGTGCTGCGGCAGGATGGTCCTCTCCGCACACCTTATCAGGTTCTATGACCTGGACTTGGACCCCACTCCGGGGTCGCAGGTCCTGCAGGGCCTTTAATGTTCTGTTTCCAGACCGCTCATGCTCTCTTGCGGCCTCTGGTGCAGTCATCGATTGGTGCGTGGTGGCGTGGGTATTGGCATTCCCATAGCGTCAGCCCTGATGCAGCGTAGAGTTCCCTCGAAAGGGAACTACACCAGGTTACGTATGTAACCCGGTTCCCTGAGAAGGGAATGAGACGCTGCGTTGCTGGCCATGCCCCAGGCGTCCTCTCAATCTTCCTTCAGACAAATTGAAGCTGGAGCAGCGTGACATAGATGCCCTTATATTGTCTTGCTGGCGCGTAATCACTTTGTCACGTGTCCTTTCTGAGCCATCAAATGGCGTGTGTGCACACAGAGCTTCAGACACAACTTCCTCAAAGAAGCATTCCCATAGCGTCAGCCCTGACACAACGTCTTGTTCCCTTCTCAGGGAACTGGGTTACATACGTAACCTGGTGAAGTTTTTAAATATACAAAATTTTTTTTAAATTTTTATGTCCACAATGACTTAAAATTCCAAATTTAATCTAATTATATAATACAAATATTATATTGGACATTACATTGATTAATGTGTGATTTCAATGTTATTGTAAGATGTAAAGTATAATTAGTTAAAAAATCCAAAACAATGGGGCACAGTAGCTTAGTGGTTAGCACGTTCGCCTCACACCTCCAGGGTTGGGGGTTTGATTCCCACCTCCACCTTGTGTGTGTGGAGTTTGCATGTTCTCCCTGTGCCTCGGGGGTTTCCTCCGGGTACTCCGGTTTCCTCCCCTGGTCCAAAGAAATGCATGGTAGGTTGATTGGCATCTCTGAAAAAATGTCCGTAGTGTGTGATTGCGTGAGTGAATGAGAGTGTGTGTGCCCTGTGATGGGTTGTCTCTCCGTCCAGAGTGTATCCTGCCTTGATGCCCAATGACGCCTGTGACCCGTGATAGTTCAGATAAGCGGTAGAAAATGAATGAATGAATGAATGAATCCAAAACAACATAAAAGGTTTGTGAATCGTGTACAAAGAGTGTAAAAAAAGTCAAATGTCCAAATTACCTTCAAATGTAACCCTATTAGTGTGAATGTCATTATAACTACAGCCAAATTCACATTTTATTTTGATTTTATTTTTAAAATCTAATTTTAGATTTTTTAAATTTATTCCATCATGTCAGATTTAAGGTCTAGGGTTGGATGTATAGAATGCATAGGATCATCATCATCATCATCATCATCATCATCATCGTCGTCATCATTAGAATCATCAACACACCACTGACATCAGACTGACAAAGCAAGACAGTATCCAGCAACGAGTTCACGTGACACACAATGAGGCCTCAGAGGCTTCTGGGACATGGTTTAAAAAGTAAACAGGAAAGTAGTTCTCCTGAGGCATATTCGTTTAATATATTCTATTGTAAGGCTTTAAGTGAGCAAACACAGCCTGATTCTTATTCACCATAAAGTCTCACAGGACTATTGGTACGCCATCCATGGGCCTAAATCTGATCTCCTTGAAAATGGAAATGCAGGAAAATGACGTGGAGGTAGGGTGAAAAGTGGATGAGCAAAGGAAGACAGGATATATCCAGCATCTGGTGCAAGGCAGGAGTCATTAGAGGCTCTGCCTAATGATGACACATGGACAGAGCTTTATTTCTTCTAATGCACTGGAGCCCTCTATGACCAGCCCTGACAAGTCTTCTTGCTAATCTTCAGATAAAGCGTACAGACTTGCCGTTACACAGAACCACAGATGGATCTCTCGTAACTATCTGTGCTGACAGATCTGTCAGCACTCTCACCCAGCTAGCATGATGTTAGTTAAATTCTCACAACCTCCACTCTTCCACAACCAAACAAAATCCTGGCAAGACAAGCTGCAGACACGTTTCATGTTCCATGCGTGTTAAAGGGGAACATCTCATTTCACACATATTTAAGCTGATATCCAGACTTAACCCCCTGCTAATGTGTGTCAAGGTCACATGGACTAAAGTCAGAATGCAACTGTTAACACGTACGCATTCCACCTTGTCCATCTGACATAAGACAAAAAAGAAAACAAAAAATGTCCTTAACCATAATCTAAAAGCTCAGTTGACTCGAGTTAATAATACTTATAAAGAGCTTGGTATTTCTTTAAAACATATTAAAAACATATTAGAAAGGTCTCCCAGAGGTTAGAGTTTCTCATGGAGCGCTCGTCCTCAGGGAAGACACGGCACGAGAGGTGAGCGTCTCATTACGCTGATCAGATTAATGTAAACCCTGTGCTTATCTTCTCCAAGTAGGTGCGGGTCAGCGAAAAAGGAAAGTCATCAAAGCCCTGCCATGATAAATAGGCCCCTGCTGACTTCAGATCTGTTGTGAGAACGTGGCACATCTCCAGCCTCCTGATGCTACATGCTTTAGCCCATACAAGATCAACAGAACAGCAACTAATTACTCAGATGAATGAGAGTTCATTAATCAGTACCGCCAAAGGACGTCCCGGTGTCCTCTGTCTGCCTTGGTGCTGTTCTTCTATTTGTGAGGAGAATTCCTTCTAACCGAGATTCCTTCTAACCAAACTGTAGATTGTCTGAATCTAAAGACTGTGATTTCTGCAGCAGTGGGTGATATTAAGTACTAAAACTTTTGCACACACCATGTTTACCATTATGTATTATGTACACATGGTTTCAGATCAGCAAATAAACTTAGAGTGTGTTAAATTTGCAAAATATGTCCAGTTCTGTTCTTGTATTAACATCTTTTCAGGTTGAAACGTATAATAATTAAATATGAGAATTGGCCAGGGGCGCCAAATCTTCTGTATACAATCCTAAATTCATAAATAGGGTACAAAAGAATTTTTTTGTAATTTAATTTACATAAAATTACAATTGAATCCCTTTCATATTTGTTTTTCTTAATAGATAAGTAAGAGATGTGCTAATGTTTAACTTAAACATAGCCACACGTTAATGCTAGCAGATTTCAGGTGTTAACCTGAACCTACAGCCATAATTTATACCTAATAAACATAAAAATTCTGAACGATTGGACATTTTTCCTCTTCCCTCAGTTGTGGTATTTAATTCTCTCTTTATTTCCATTCTCTCATCCCTATCTCTCCTCATCACACACTTTTATTGCGCTCAGTATAGAGCATGGCGTGATTAAAACTCTAATGGAAGAGCGGTGGAATGGAGGCGGAACTTGATGGCTTTTAGTCATAATTATTTTCTTCATTACGTTCATCAGGGGCTAAATTGAAAAGACCTGAATAGCACCAGGGAAAGGAATTCTCCTGTCATTCCTCCTCCTCCTATTCCTCCTCCTTACTTTTTTATCTGGTTGATTGCTTAATGGCTGGGGTTCTGTAATTGTAGCATGTGCACTCATTTCTTTTCATCCCCCTCTATCTGTATCGATCTTTATCTCTTTTTCCATATCACGCCTTGACTTGGCACAGATTTTTCTCTGCTCTGCCCTGCTTTTAGTTTATATTCTTGGCCTGTTATTGAAAAAAAAACCTTTTTTTTCCTTGTATGTTTTTTTAAGATTATACAGACATGGATTGTAGTTGAAGGCCTCTTTTACTATCAGGAATGGAAGAGGACAGAAGGATCTGTTGTACAGCGACACAAAGGGATGTGATTGTGTTATAAAGCGAGGTCGCACGTGTGTGTCACAGGGTATGTGAGCCGGCAGCTGAGGGAAGCTTCTGTAAAGCGAACGTGTCTGTCCAATGCAAATGAAACATCTCAGACACACTCGGGTTAACAAACTTACTGGATTTTTCTATTTACACCCCTCTGAGTTGGGTAGTGTTTTCATTCTTTCTTTCAAAGAAAGAAATAAACCACTCGGGCATGTGCTGAAATTAATCATTTACTACTTTACAATAATAACATGTTATGAAATGATTTATTCATCTTATCAGAAAAGAATTTGTCTCCGAAACTTTATGCGTTTAACCTTTTATAGTTACATTTAATTCTGTGAGAAACTGGAACTGGAGACTCCTTCCATATGCATGTTAAAATAACCTATAATTAGGACTGTGTAAATGGGAATATATTAGAATGACTTCATTAAAATTAAAATGAGATTTGCTTATAATCTGGACTACTGTTAGAGGTGGCGTTAATGATAACCTTCATATCACCAGATATCATAAGTGTATTGTTGTTTTTTTTAATATCTTTTCTATTTATTTTCCTCTGTTTGCACACTCTGTTAATTCTCACTCTTTTTATTTTATTCCATTTGTTCCCATGTTGTTCCATTTTAGATTATATTATTTTATTTTATATTCAGCTAATTTAATTGAATTTTATTTTTTTAAAAAAAGCATTTTTTCCCACTCTATTTTTAAAACAGACAGTTGTACATGACCAATACAATTTAACTTAAATCTGTTATAGGAAATTAACGAACACCGTCTGACCAATCAGAATCAAGAATTCCACACCGCTGTTAAATAAAACATTGAATGTTTTTTCAAATTGTATCATTTATCAGATTTGTAAAGCTCTGTCTTTTTGTGTTTCTGCATACAGGCTGCAGTGAGAGACACATTGAGCTGACCGTAGCCTGAACTGTGTGTGTGTGTGTGTGTGTGTGTGTGTGTGTGTGCCTGTTGTCTCAGGGCTTGTCATCAGCTGTACAGCTCAAAGAAACAGCTCTGTTTATTTAAAGTGCGCTCGAACAAAGAGCCTCACAAGACACGCTGGATGAAATTTCGAACTAATAAAACAAAAATACCAGTAATATTTTACAACTCGCGAATATGACAACTATAATAAAACATGGACTCCTTTACTTTCTTTGTTTATGAAATGCAGAAAGTGCCAGAACTTTTAATACCTGAAAACTTTTTTCATTTTGTACCGAACATTACAGCAATCATGTGAAGTTTCTTGTCAATTCAAGGTAATTTAAAAAAACAAAAAAAAGACAATTATGTTTTTTCAATCAAAAATCCAAGTGTGAAACGTTGGACACTTCATGCATTCGACACTCACAGCTTTTAAAAAAAAAAAAGTATAAAAATGTAGAAAAAAGGGTTGGAGCTACCAGCTGCCTACGATAATAACGTGCCTACGATATTAACGTGTTTTTAAATTAGCCCACATACATTTGCCATCGACTGAGATTCTACCAGTTTGTAAATATGACTGTAAGCGTGTAGTGTCTAGTATGTCATTTAAGACGCAACCTTTCCCTCTGCTTTTTCCGCAGTGCTGATGAATTCTCGATTCTGATTGGTTCAGAAGTGCTGATTAATTTTCTGAGGCTTGTTTTGTGGTTGAATTGCTGACAACACTTTAAACCTAGGACCTGATTGGAGTCTTTGAAAATAAAAATTGAAATCTTGACATATTAACAAAATATTGTATTTTTTGTAATGATTCCTTCAGACTCAAACATTGGTCTCCAATGTATCCAAACACGACCTATAATGATTTCTAAGGTTGCAATTAGCTAAATAATTAAGTATTCGATAAGAAGGACAGAACCCTTGTCGTGTTTGTGTTTACTATTCAGCTTCTTGTGCCTTATCAGCGGTTTACCAAAATCTCACTCATACGTTCATGTCCTTTTAACCACAGGACTTCAGAGCACAGGCATCATGTGTTTAAGTAAGAAATAATAAAAAAAATCACCCAACCAGAGTGAACTGGGATATGCCTCACTCACACGCAATAACTAATAGTCTGTAATTTTAGGAATCGTTTTAAGAGTGTGTGCAACATTTTTTTCAGAAATGTTAATTGGAGCTGGTGGTGCTGCTGCTGGTGGTGGTGGAAAGGCAGATGGTGGACAAAATGAAGAAGATCATGAACAATAACAAATATCACCCTTCATAATCAAACAGAGGAGCTGCATCGCCAGTACTGTAGACTCCAGCAGCTTCGGAGTAGGAGAGAAAGTACAAGCAGTCCTTCTTGCCCACTGTTCTCCAACTCTACAGTGAGTCAACACCCAGGCTGGAAAACTATGTGGACAACAGAGATGATGGATATGCCTACTGATGTTACATACACAACTACAGTGAATATTTTACTACTTATTTTTACATAGTGTCACTACATATGCTTTGACACACACACACACACACACACACACACACACACACACACACACACACTATTTAAGGCTTTATTAATGAGCACTGCACATGTTTATACACACATCACCACATCACACATGTCTAACCTGCCCAGCTGTAATTTTTTCCTATAGTTTTTGTTCTCTCTACTGAAATCTCTGTCTCAGTACCGGTGTGTTGTGTGTTTTTTTTTGTGGTATGTTGTGAGTTTAGTGCACAGTTTAATTCTTTTGCTGCTGCTCTTGTGGCTTGTGTGACATAAAATTTCTAATTGGGAATTAATAAAGTACTCTACTCTACTCTAGTCTACTCTACACTACTCTACCTGTATTCTACATCAATTCTACTCTATGCTAACTCTACATTAGTGCCTCTCCACTCTTCTTTAACATTATACTACTCTAACTATACACTAAGTGAACTCTACTCTTACTCTACTCTACATTATCCCCATTCTTCTTTAACGGTGGGATCTCCGTTGTTTGAAAGCCAATGTTGACATTTGAAATCACCAAAACAAACATGCCCCTAACCCAAATGGGTCCCACCCCTGTTTTGATAGTTCTGCCCACAAATACACCAGACAAGTATAACCCAAGTATAACCCAGACAAGTATTATGGCGGAACCTGTTGGGGCAGCTGACCGAGGGTATATTTCTATCAATAAATGAACTCAATGAGTAATACTACGGTAATAAACATGTGTTTTTGTAGTACTGTGTGTTGTACCGTGAAAGGTTTAGCTCCGTTTCACGGGGAAGACGTTCAGTTCTCTCCAGCGCTGGAAAGCTGATCCTATAAGCTCCTATAAGATCCTATATTAACACGGGTCCTGCTTCTTGCCTTATCGTAAGAATTTTCTTCACTTGCTTTGTTTTTATCCTCCATGTCAATGTTAAAACCGCTTTCTGCTAATATCACACATGCGTACTGAACACTCTATCCGCCCATATTGACAAGACATGCCCCTTTCTGCTTATTGGCTACACGTTAGTTTTGTTTTTGTTTTGTTTGGTGGCCCAACACAGTTTTCTGAAGCATTTTTCAAACAACGGAGACCAAACCTTTAACCACATTCAACTCTAACTATACACTAAGTAAACTCTACTCTAACTCTACATTAGCTCCATTCTTCTCTAACCCTTTTCTACTCTAACTATACACTAAGTTATCTCTACTCTAACTCTACATGAACTCCATTCTACTCCAAATTTGTTCTACTTTAATTATACACTAACTCTACTTTGACTGTACACTACCCTACTCTACTCTAACTCAACACTAACTCTACTCTTCTCTTCTGTACTCTAACTCTACACTAACTCCAATCTACGCCAACTTTAAGCAGAGTTTAATCCAACTGAGAAACAAGTTACTGCTTCTGTTATAGCAGCTATATCAACTATACTATTTTACATTATAACAGCTACACAGGTTTAATCTCTCTTATATTTTATTAGACAAAATAACACAGCCTGCCGAATTACATAACACAGCCAGCCTGAAGCGCTTAAGCGCCTTTACAAATCACGGACACTGGAGACTCCTTCAATATAAACATTAAACGGTGTTCTCCATACAGGTTTTTCTTTTTTAAACCACAAAACATTTCGAATTTGTTATGTTTTATATTACGCGACATATCTGCCGTTCACGTATTGCAACAACAACATAGTGCATTAATATTGACTGCAGTATTATATCTTATAAATAAGCATTGGTTATGATGGATACTTTATATGCACTGTTTTTCCTCACAATTTAAAATAACGTCACCAAAAATGGGTTAATTTTAGCAAACGCACAACCTTTCTTCTCAACAACACCTGACTCTTAGCCTAGCTGAGACAAAGTGTGTGTGTGTGTATGTTTGTGTGAGAGAGAGAAAGAGATTTTCACTTTTTGTTAAAAAATGCAGACTCCTCTGTACAGCCAGCAACTGGCTATAAGAGGAAAAGTGATGGAAGAAGGAATGTGTAGGAGAAGGAGGAATGAGGAGTGTAGACAGGAGAAAGAGAGAGAGAGAGAGAAAGAGTGAGGGAGTGACAGATTGCGACACTGAATTCCATTCTCTGTGTGTTTTGAAAGGGAGCTCTGGGTCACAGCGTGTCAGCATGCCAATGTCCATATTTGTGTCTGAATGTTTGTGTGTAGCTGGACGACTGTCTGATCTCTGTGCAGACACACACACACACACACACACACGCACACACACACACTCGCTCTCTCTCTGAGGTAAAGAGTGGGATTAGTTCAGCTCCATTGGGGCTTGCTCCATCTCTCGGCTGCCTGTTATTTATTTGACTCGGGGACTTACACGGCTCACATTTCAGCAATATCGTTCAGCCACGACAGCACAACTCGCATTATGATTTAGCCCGTGCCCCAGGTCAACTCGGCTTCCCATCCTGATAGAAAATCCTCTTGTCAGATCCATAGACACTGCTTATGACCGGATTCACAAAGATTTTGACCTGACTCAGCTTGACCTGGTGTCATATCTGTACAGAATTCAATACTTATCCTTTATAACGGACAGGTTTATGCTCACAAATAAAAGGACTCAGGGAATCCTTACGTGGAACTGATACCAACTGTCATTTTCATACTTTCTTAAAAATTTTTCTTTTTTTGTAGTTGGTCCTGCATGCAGCCTTAGCACTAGTACAAGAGTTTTCCAATTGCATTCCTGTCCCTGGTACATGGTACGTGTAGCAGGAATCCACCCTGGACACATATTCATACCTGTGGGCAATTTAGACTAAACATTTGTATATTTATATGGTAGGTGGAAGGAACACCAAGACCCTTAGCTCAGGATCCATCTGCTCAGCCAGAGTTTACCTTCTGCTTAACACTCCTCAATTTCAGATAATTAACTGTTTCAGAATCTTCTTTGCAATTGTGACATAAAGTAGCTAGCTAAGAAAAACTACCAACTGCCCTACACCTGGTAAAGACACATATTAAGAAAACTTGCGCACTGACAGATAACATCGTATAGACTTACAGGTTTATTTTTCTGGGTGTAGATAAAAGATTCTTATTAAAAGTACAGTAGGTATAGTTTTAGGACACCACCTCAGTTTTCCAAGAAAAAAATACACTTTTTTTTTTTTTTTTTTTTATGACAGATGATAGTAAGGAATCCAAACTTCAATCTAAGGCTTAAAAGCACCCAGGGATCCACCATAGACTGAAACTCACAACTTGCATAAGTCATACGCAAAAAAAACATACATAGAGACTCATCTTAATAGCTTGGGTGTTATTAACATGGGCCATATCATGTTTTTGGATCTTACACTGGAGACAATCGTGAAATCTGTTAATACTCCACTGTATAACGTTCCTCATTATATTTCACTGCTTTATGTGCAGGAAAAATGTTCTCTCTTTAACATTATGCCTCTGTTGGGTATATAAAATGCATCATTTCTCCAGCATATCATCTTCTCGATGTCATTGAAATTCAAGTCTGGCATCCTTGCGGGATTGTTCATGCTACTTACTGTACTGTATATCCTTTCTTTTAAGCCATAACTGCATGTTGTGAAGCTGTTAATGAAAAATTTTTGAATCAAACAATGAGTGGTGTCATTTTTTTTAAGACATAACTATGTTAGCACTAAGAGTCTGGGTTAAGAAGATAAGCAAGGATTAGGATTCATAACATTGCTAAGACGGCACGTCTCTTCTTTCTTCTCTCTTCCCTCCTCTCTAAACACACTGTCTAACTAACACTACACTACCCTGGGGATGGGGAATTCCCTCATGTGAGGAACCCAGTGGTAATGTTCAACAGCTATTAAAGAACAAGTATGAGCAAAAAAATAGGAGTTCACTTGTAGCTAACCTCACTTGAGGTCATGTAAGGTTATATCTGAACGGCTCTTGTTTGTAATATCTGAAGAAGAATAATTTCTTTCTCCTTTCTGATGTATTCCTATTAGTCAAAAATAGCAGCCGAACTGAAACCTTCTGCTTGTACTGTACGTAGCTGATTCACAATTGGTGGTAAAACTATAAAACTTATATATAAGAATACTTACTCAAGCTACTGTAAGACTGTATGGAGATATTCATTTAACGTATGACAATCATAAATCTTCAAAATACCAATCAGTGCTTTATAAGGAAATCTTTCATTCACACCTTTCACCAAGGAAACAGTCAACCAATCAGAATTGAGTATTATCGATCTCTATCTCTTCAGTTCAGACCAATTTTGTTAAAAGCAGATTTCCTCTATTTTACTTATAAGCAAATAGCATCATATCACAGTTATCTAGGCACAACATTTATCACACTTTATGTTGTTATTAAAGACTTTAGAAATTTTGACTAACCCTGCACACCTTTGGGAATAAGCTGCATAGGTAGGCAGATTTTTTTTGGATAGCATATGCACCCCTGGGATAAAAGCTGTCGCATTGGGAATGCAGCATAAGGACAGCTGAATCGGATGTTATTTTAGCAGCATTATACACATCCTTCCATGGAAAAAAGTATGAAATGATGTGCAGAACTGTTTTTCTGATGAAGCTGAATAATATCCACAATGTCAAGCATGAATATGAGATTTATGTGTCCAACACATAAATATTTGTCCACAAATAATCAATTATTTCATATGTATCTTATTTTTAAACCTGAGAACGTATTAAAATGGTCTAGGGACATCAAATCAGGATTTGAGAATTTGGCAACATGCTTTATCTAACAAAGAAAATCCTAGCAGAATATTCTAGAAGAAATTTTACCACAGAAATACAGTGTATGGTTTTAAAAGTGAGAAACCCGCATTCGCACCACGGCTAACTTAAAAAATTAGCAGCTCTTCCTTCCAAACACATAAAAATCCCACCCACTTTCGTTTCTATCAGCTCACAAAACCCATTTTTGTTAATCCAGTTGTAAAAGTTTTAATTGCACATCTTGAATCAAAATAAAAAAGAAATTGTAATGAGAAAGTAGCGATGTAGCTAGAAATTTAGGACGGGGAAGGGAGGTTTGAGGTGTGGAAATATACTTGGAATTGTGCAATAAAATTTATTAGTGTAATGTGAAAATGAAAAGGTCGAAAGGTGTAATTTTCTGCCTAAATCTTAACAAAATTGCTAGTGTGTGTTAGTTTGCAAGTAGGCTAGTAACCAAACATGCTAGCTTGTAATTGTACTAGTTTGCCAGTATGTTAGTAATCATGCTAGTGTTTAATTGTGTTAGTTTGAAAGTATGCTAGTAACCAAACATGCTAGTACGTGTGTTAGTATGCAGGTAAGCTAGTAACCAAACATGCTAGGGTATGTATTAGTATACAAGTATGTAAGCAACCATACATGCTAGTGTGCATGTTATTTTGTAAGTATGCTAGTAACATACTAACAAAGTATGCTAGTAAGCAAGCTATCAAGTGTACAAGCATGTTTGTAACCAAGTATGTTAGTATAAAAGTGTGCATGCTAGCAAGCAAGTGTGTTGGTATTCAACAAGTGTACAAGTGTGCGTGCATGGTACTATGCAAGTGTTTTAGTAGACTACTAGTGAGCAAGTGTGTTAGTATACAACTACATAATATAGTACATGAGAGTGTAAGTATGCTAGTGTGCAAGTGTATTAGTGTGTTAGCTGTTATATAAGTGTGCAAAATGCTAGTATACTGCATAAGTAGGCAAGACTAATAGTGTGCATGTAGACAACTAGGCTACTAAGCAAATGTGTTGGGTTGCAAAGAAAGTAAGGAAATGTGCAAGGCTGCTAAAAAGTGTTCAAGTGAACAAGTGTTATTGTGCAAGTTTTTCCACTTCATGCTTGTTAATTTTCTGCATTTGTGTCAATTCAGAGGTCCAAATAATTCAACCTCACTACTAGGGCTGTCTTGGAAGCAGACTGAGACCACTTTGCTCTGAATCTTAGATCGTATGTTTTGGTCTGAACTGGAGCCAAACAACCTGCAGAACCGAGGGTGAGAAAACATCAGGGTCGGATTCAAATAAACCACATGTGAAAGCACCCTTAGAGACATTAGACGAGAAAATCCTCTCATGCCTTCATTCAACGGAGATGCCTGGCTGAAGAATAAATTCCTTTTCCAGCCCATTAAAGCACCGCTAAAACAATCAAATGTGTAAAATTGATTTACGTAACACATGAATGACTTCTGAAAACATCACACACCTACAAGGTCCAAAGGCTCGAACTTACATAATAGCTTCCGCACCCACCGTATTGATCACTAATCTAATTTTACAAGCAGTGTGTGGGAGAGAAAGAGACAGCGTTAGAGATTATGCATAGTGTGTGTGTGTGTGTGTGTGTGTGTGTGTGTGTGTGTGTGTGTGTGTGTGTAAGTCCTTGGACTGAGAGCATACCACTTCTGAATATTAAACAAATGTCAAGAGGTATCAAGCCTCACAAAGGTGCCCTTGAGTATTGAATAAAAACAATATGTGTGGAAGGACCCAAAAACTAATTTCATATTGCTGGGGAACAGCTGACTGAGCTGAAGTGTGTACATGTGTGTGTGGAGAGGGGAACACACACACACACACAAACACACACTGAGAGTGCCCTGAGCTCTGGTAAATTGAAGAGATAGCCTGCCTTGAATTGAGGGTGAATGGAGTGCCAGCTGTTTTTTTTTTTTAACGCTCTCTGCTTTTTGTGCTCCTGTCGGTCTTCAGGCAACGCACTCGCCCACATCGATCGTCATCGATCAGCGGAAAGATATCACCACTTCAGCCAGTGAGTAGTGTAGGGACATGATGCAAAGCACTTACCTCAAAATGGCCAAGCTTGTATTTCTAACGTGTAGAAATGAGTAAAAACCACATGGCATGAAAAGGTTCCTTGGAGGATCTTGTGGATTTGTACCTAAGAACATCATCATAAAGCTTTTCTTCTGTCTGCTCAGGAATTTGGACATCGGTCTCACTCAATTAGGATCTAGATTTGTGTTTCTGAAAGAATGCAAAGCAGTCGACTATCCGACCTTCACGACGTGTTGTAACAAAGACTCTGGTTTAAAGTTTATAACAAACATTCATGTTGCTTACATGTTATTTGTGGAGCACAACTGAATTTAGCATCATGATGTTAATTTAGCAAAAATTCTCTTGATGATTGTATACTTTTCTGGCCACAAGCTTCAGGATCTTGCCGATCAAAGTCTTTTCTAGCTAAACACTATCGTATTAGTAACCAATCAAACGCTTGCCATCGTGGTTCACAATCTAGGTGAAAGTACACAAAAGTACACTTTGGCAATTTTGTGTGACCAAATGTAGCAAAAAAACCCTCTGAATTTACTTTATTCAAATGTTAACACTATTATTTTTAATCTGTATAAAAGGATATGATTATGGATTTTCAAATTGCTGTATAAAACTTATCTCTGAGCTCACACTGAGCTGAGAATCAAACCCACATCACTGGTGTTTTGTACCATACAGTACATGATTTAATCACCTAAATGTAACAAGAATCAGCTACAACATCCTGGGTTTTCACAATGCAACCAGTTCACATGAATACTACGTCGATCCCACGCACTCTACAGGATCTACTCATTAGAAATGCGTTGAAATTAATTTGAATTAGTAAAATTATACACAATGTAATTGTTTAGCTATAAAAATTAATTAATACAATCATATTAATTTGAAAAATATTTATTAATGTTTGATGCAACATGATATTTTTTCATAAATCTGACTGCAAACAAATTCCTTTACAAAAAATGCATAGTGTAAAATAAATCTTCAATCCTGAATAAAGACGACTCATCACAAAACAAGTGGCAAAACTACAAGAAAAAAAAAAATCCTGAAAATGGACAGTAAACAATCAGTATAAACAGTAAACAATCAGTATAAGGTTTTCAGTAATATACTGTACAGTTTTATTTCATCTGAATTCTTGTGAGATCAGTTTCAGCTACCCTTTTTAGCAAATGTTTAAAAATTGTATTTTGTATAATTTAATGAATTTGTACAAATAGGGGAAATATTCTGATAGAATTGATATTAATTACAGTACATAATAAGAATAAGTACAATAGCTTTTAAACACGTTCCTTCTTACAATTATTTATTTATTTGTGATTAATAATTAATACTAAGTTGTTTGTGCTAAAACTTCCTTTCAAAAAGTTTCAACTCAGAGTCTGAGCCCTGTTACGGATTTCTTATACGAACAAATCGATAATTAAGAACAAAGCTCTAAACCAACTTCTCACTCTATCCATTTACTCCTTCATCTCCTTTATTATTTAATGAAAAATTTGCCCTGGTGACATCACGTTCGGTTTAATATCTGCGTCTGTTTAGGGACCAGAAATCTAATTTTTTACAGTTACTTTGGCTCCAAACCCCATCACGAGCAGCTCCAGTCATCCATTACGCCGTTTCCTGTGGCAAAAACGATGCAATATTTCAACCAAACCCAATGTGCAGCCGGAAATGATTTTGCTCTTCCTGATGATAGAATTGTGGGATAATCGAGTTAAGCTCTGCTGAGCGATAGCAATGACCACAAACACTGTTCCAACAGACACCATAACAATAAAAATGGATTAGCGCTATCCCTCACACTGGCCTCGCTTGCTAACTGAATTTCTCTTTCTCCGGCTCTCTTGCTCTTTTTTTGTCGTCTGGTTTAGCGTTCCAGTTGCTTATTAACAGTGTTTGAGCACAATGTAGAGCTTAGAAATGAGCTGATGTATTTGTCTTCTGGTCTGTTACTGACTATATATTGTGGTGTAGTGGATACTGAATTATATTATTTATTTTTAGCTAGTACAACCCAAATTAGCTGACATGAGCTACATTGCTTCAATGCTGATGAACAGACGAGGTGCTAAAGATCTAAACGTCTAATCCTCTTTACTTACATGGTGATCTATGATAGAAAAAGCTTAATGGAATAAAGCACAGCTTTCCTAAATACTATTATGGTTAGCAATGATTGGGAGAATCCTTTATTAGCATGATTAGCTTTCCTGAGGGGAAATGCTAGAGCTGGATAACATGAGCAGGGGATTTTTAAATTTTTTTGTTTTACTAAATGTTTAAACTCCGATAGATAGATAGATAGATAGATAGATAGATAGATAGATAGATAGATAGATAGATAGATAGATTAGAAGTGTAAAATTTCAGTAACAATAAATAAATATATATATCTTATTTCCAGCTTTGACACTGTGTGTGTCTGTGAGACACTACACACACACACGGTGACTGTGAGACACCTCCACACACACACAGACACACACACACACATTTATGCTCTCAGATGAGTATAATTTTTTTACCTCTCTGTTAAGGTATGTATTGAAAACATTGTACTTAAAGTTCAGGCTTCAAGCCTGAGGCCTTTGGCACCGAGCCTGAACCGTGCTGGCACCAAGTCTTAACCTCACCCCTTCTT